>NC_060140.1:899374143-899674213 GCF_021461385.2 Schistocerca piceifrons | reverse complement strand
TACCATCAATGGCAGAAGCGCTGGAAAAAAGTGTGTGTAATTAGAAGGGAACTACTTTGAAGGAGACAACACTAAACCTGACTAAAACGGTAAGCAACATTTTTTTCACATCAGTCTCATTACTTTATTGTGGCACCTCGTATACGCCCTGTGATGCAGGCATCCCTTGTTAGTTGGACGTGAAGTGGGATGCCGATACAGCAGGCGCTACAATGTATGAAGTTGGCGGCCACAGCATACCTCACAGTCGGTTGGCCACAGTGTCAATTAACGTGGCTGTTTGTGCAATTAAGTGATTGGACCTGTGTCTCATCTTACATTGTGTAGCTGCAGTAACACACAGGCGAGAGGATAAAGGACAGACAAGTTACGTCTCTTTATTGTGGCCGACTCTTGTCGTCAGCCTATGGCAGATGTATGGGTCTGCCCTCTTCTGATACAGGGTGTCGGTAACTAACTGCTGGCAGTCTTACAACTCCATGGTGCCCGTGAACCAGATGCGAAGTATGGATGCTTGATACGGCTGCTCCGCAAGATATGATACTTGCAACTTCCAATTTTCCACATACAACAACAGAAAAGTCAACTCACATACTAGGGCGTGGAGATTAGTGTTTAATGTCTCGTCGACAACGAGGTCATTAGAGACGGAGCACAAGCTCGGATTAGAAGACAGGGAAGGAAATCGGCCGCGCCCTTCCAAAGGAACCATCCCATGATTTGGCCTTAAGTGGTTTAGGAAAATCATGGAAAACCTAAATCCAGGATGACCGGACGCGGGTTAGAACTATCTTCATTCCAAATGCAAGTCCAAACTCAGATAGTAGGTCGTTTAAGATTATACCTACCACCCACAACGCGAAGAAGCTATTACTTGCCACTGATCATCTAAGTAATGGGAACTCTAATGTACGTCAACTCATAAAATTTTGTGTTCTTCTCCTCTAAGAGTTCGTCTTAAATTTTTGAGCAAAATTCACCAGATGGGCGAGCCTGGGTATCCTCCCACCCAGTTGCACATTTTGTTACATATTTTCTTGCACTTCTCTTTGCGTTAGGTCATTTGCTTCCAAACTAGTGTGATACTATCGCTTTGTCCTTATCGTAGCACAGTGAGGTCGAGACACATGATTTTTGCTGCCTTCCAGGTTCCCCCATTATCTACTGTTCTAGAACATACTGTTTTCCTTTCTGGATAGCTGCACGTTCGTTAATTTCCTGCCCCTTAGACAGTTGACAACAGAGACTATTGGTTTAAACCTCCTCAGAAAAAACCTTCCATAACCATTATATGTGAACCGACCACGCGTGCAATTCTATTCTACAGTAAGCGATTAAGATTCGTTATTGAATCACTTCATTACTTCCTCTTGCTTCGATTTCGATATACAGTAATAATGTGCAAGCCAGATGAAGGTATGGAAAATGGTGACCTAACTAAACAAATATGAGACTTAATAGACAGCGATGCCTGCTGGTTGAAGAAGGCTTTGTGGTTTGTCTGTGATCATTTCAGTCTATATCATGAAGAGTAACACTTATTGGGGTACACTCAATGCCAAAATTTTCTTAAATAACAATACATCAGTTTATTGACAAATCATCCGAGTGATATCTATACTGAAGTCCTACCGAAGTAAAATATCGCTACGTCTAATTTTCGGTTTTAAAAAGAGAGTCTTATTATGGATGGAAAAGAACCGTTTTGAGACGTTTGGGATGCGGTGTTAGGCAGAACGTAGGGTGAAAGAGGGTGGAACAGGAGGGAATTCAGGGGAGGATGCGTCTAAACGGAAAATTGATGACCCCCAAAGCAAGTAACAAATAAATACATAAAATAAAATAAAAATAAAAAAAGATTTTCTGACACAGCTGCAACGAGTTTTCAGGACGTCTGAGTGCTCAGCACCAGTCGCACGTTGCTGGAAAGCGACTGCCTCGTCTGCGGGATGTTACCGGTGCCCCACGCCTGTTAGGAACTTGACTGTGAGCTTCCTGGTCGTCGGCGGAGGAGAGCCTGCTTGCGGAACTGTTGCCTGCCTATATCGTGGAGTGTGGTGAGATCTTTTAGTAACAGGCATTCAATTTTGTGCCGTGATGGGGTATCCTGGTTCCCTCCGCACCTACTTTATACGAGATGTGACTAGAAAGTTTTAAGAATAGGCTTGTAATTGTACAATGGTGGTACGTGCTGCTGTGATGTACCTCCTTCAAAATAGTCCCCTTCTGACTGAACACACCGATTCCAACGTTGTTCCCACTTAGGGAAACATTCCTGAAATTTTTTTCCTGAAGTGTGTTAAGGACGCCGTCCATATTTGCCTGGATGTCTTCAATTGAGTCTAATCGCTTCCCTTTCAGTGAAAATTTCACTTTAGGAAACAGGTAGAAGTCCGCACAGTACAAATCAGGGGAATACGGAAGCACAGGAATTTTGAATTTGGTCAAAAATCAACGATGGAGAAGGCACGATGATCCACAATGCAGGCATTTTCTTCAGCACCTTCTCGAACAAACGCTCAAGGACACTTTTGTAGTATTCCTGGGTAATTGTCTATCTTCCAGGGTTAATTTATGATGCAAAATACCGGTAGAATCGATAGAAAATCACCAATATTGTCTTCACCTTCGACCGACTTCACCGTGCTTTCTTCGGTCCTTGTGAACCTGGAGTCTTCCACTGCGAAGACTGCATTTTGGTTTCAGGATCATATCCATATTCCCACGATTCGTTACCTGTAATTACCCTATTTAACAAATCTGGGTCATTTTTAGTCCGATTAATCATTTATCGGCACATTTCAAATCGGTATTGTCTCTGGTCACTTGACAACACTTTTGGAATGAATTTTGCGTACACTCGACGCATGTTCAGATCGTCAGTTAAATTTGACTGAACTGCTTAGAAACTTAAATTAAGTTCATCAGCCATCTCCCTAATTGTAAGTCTACGATCAGAGCGCACGAGTCGCGAACTTTCACAACATTATCATTCGTTTTCGAGTTGGAAGGACCACCGGACCGTAGTTCACCTTCATATGATTCACGGCCTTTTTTAAAGACTTTGAATCAGACAAAAACATTTGGCTGGCTCATACAATTATCTCCAAAAGCTGTTTTTAATAATTTGTAAGTCTCAGAAGCTGATTTCCCGGTTTTAAAACAAAATTTCACACAAATTCGTTGCTTTGTTTCTACGTCCATTTTCACGCAGGCAGAATCCAGCAACAAGCCCAAACAGACCTGCACTCAACCAGCTGCCACAACGAACTGAATAAAGGCAACCCAGTTTCCTGTCAGAGGGCGTTCAGGGGCAAGGCAATGACTCAGTCCCCACCCTCCGTGTACCTGCCGACCAAACCAGTAAGCAGTAGCGGATCCATTCTTAAAACTTTCCAATCACACCTCGTATATGTGTCACTAGTCCGGTCGAGTATTGAGAGAAAAGGTGTTCTTTGGTGTTTTCACACTTAATGTGCATTAAGTTAAAAACTTGTTATCCGTTCAGTTAAATTTGACTGAACTTCATAGAAACTTAAATTAAGTTCATCAGACATCTCCCTAATTGTAAGTCTACGATCAGAGCGCACGAGTCGCGAACTTTCACATTTTCATTCGTTTTCGAGTTGGAAGGACCACCGGACCGTAGTTCACCTTCACATGATTCACGGCCTTTTTTAAATCCGTTGAATCAGACAAAACCTTTTGGCTGGCTCATACAATTATCTCCAAAAGCTGTTTTTAATAATTCGTAAGTCTCAGAAGCTGATATCCCGGTTTTAAAACAAAATTTCACACAAATTCGTTGCTTTGTTTCTACGTCCATTTTCACGCAGGCAGAATCCGGCAACAAGCCCAAACAGACCTGCACTCAACCAGCTGCCACAACGAACAGAATAAAGGGAACGCAGTTTCCTGTCAGAGGGCGTCCAGGGACAAGGCAATGACTCAGTCCCCACCCCCCGTGTACCTGCCGGCCAAACCAGTAAGCAGTAGCGGATCCATTCTTAAAACTTTCCAATCACACCTCGTATATGTGTCACTAGTCCGGTCGAGTATTGAGAGAAAAGGTGTTCTTTGGTGTTTTCACACTTAATGTGCATTAAGTTAAAAACTTGTTATCCGTTCAGTTAAATTTGACTGAACTTCATAGAAACTTAAATTAAGTTCATCAGACATCTCCCTAATTGTAAGTCTACGATCAGAGCGCACGAGTCGCGAACTTTCACATTTTCATTCGTTTTCGAGTTGGAAGGACCACCGGACCGTAGTTCACCTTCACATGATTCACGGCCTTTTTTAAATCCGTTGAATCAGACAAAACCATTTGGCTGGCTCATACAATTATCTCCAAAAGCTGTTTTTAATAATTCGTAAGTCTCAGAAGCTGATATCCCGGTTTTAAAACAAAATTTCACACAAATTCGTTGCTTTGTTTCTACGTCCATTTTCACGCAGGCAGAATCCGGCAACAAGCCCAAACAGACCTGCACTCAACCAGCTGCCACAACGAACAGAATAAAGGGAACGCAGTTTCCTGTCAGAGGGCGTCCAGGGACAAGGCAATGACTCAGTCCCCACCCCCCGTGTACCTGCCGGCCAAACCAGTAAGCAGTAGCGGATCCATTCTTAAAACTTTCCAATCACACCTTGTATATGTGTCACTAGTCCGGTCGAGTATTGAGAGATAAAGGTGCTCTTTGGTGTTTTCACACTTAATGTGCATTAAGTTAAAAACTTGTTATCCGTTTGCCACATTATTGACAAGGGAAACTCGCAATCACATCCACGTCAAATTTAGTGGTAAAACGGCCCAGTGGATAGCCCATCGAAACTGAACACAGATCAAGCATGAAAACAGGACGAAGATTTACAGAACTGTGAAAATAGAAGGAAAATCGGAACAGTGAACGATCCAAGCTGAAGATGCGCAATATCGAGCAAATCGCGAGCAGCACAGCGTCGTCGTTTTGTGGTGACATTGTTGGTCTGTGTTCAAACCTCCCTCGTGTCCCATTTCTTTCCACGAAATTATGAACTACGCATCCGGACATTGACATCTTTTTTCTCCTTCTGCAGTTTTTTAAATTGTCGTACTGTATATTGGTTATAGAATATTAGTCAAGTGGTAAGAACGTATTTGCGTCGCAAGTAAATGTGGGAGCAGACGAGACACCGCATAGACCTCACACAGGAATGAAAAACAAGAAATAAAAGGGTGTAAACTATGTTACAACAAAGGAATTCAAGAGTCAAAACTTCCAAAACGGAACGGAAGTGTCATAACGTGCGGTACTTGTGTGGAATAAATAGGAGGAACGTACGTCTGGAGGTCCTTTCGTTAAACTTCGCTGTTGCAGACGGAAGATACATCACGACGCAGACATAAATTTGAAAAAAGCGAAGAGACACGTCAATGACCGGACGGAGATATCATAATTTTGTGAAAAAAATGTATATAGGGCGCGAGCGAGGTTTAAACATGGATCGCCACCTTCTCAGTCCAACACCGTGACCAAGTAAACACGACGACATTGCCATGCAAATATGTTAGATGTAACACATCTTGAGATTGAGTCGTTCACTTTTTCTATTTTGCTTCCTTTTTCATTGTTGAGTACATGTTTTTTCTGATTTTATGCTTGATTCGGGTTAAATTTTTGACAGGCTATCCGATGGGCCATCTTACCCCTAAATCTGAGGGGGATGCGGTGGGGGGTTTCCCTTATGAGCAGCGTGACTCTCTTGCGATTTGCATAAATGCGCTTTCTGTTTTTTTTTAGTTTGCCTACCCTGTTCTTTTGTCACACGTCGGCAAAACTTCTTAAGGTAACTGCTGTTTAGATTACCTGCAGTTTGCTTGCTTCACATATTATCTAGTGTCTTGCGTTTTATTCAGTTTATTTTGTTAGTACTTACAGTACTTGTTAAAATTGTTTTATCTGCTGGATTTGCAACTGAATAGTAGTTAATTCTGTCTCTATGTGTGCTTAATCCTTTATTATCAGGGGCCCCACAGTAGAGTCACCACACGGACTTTGTAACGTGTCTGTCAAAAGAGACCTATTTTGATAATCAGCTGGGCGGCTGGGTGTATTAAATCCAGATTGCTTCCCACTAGCGGTTTTTTTAACTAGCTTTCTGTCTGCTTATCATTTGTCACTTGTTTATTTTGCCATGCTGCCCGCTGGGCCTCGTCTACTCTACGTACTAAGAATTTTTCAATTACTCAATTTGTACGTCGTTTGTTTTGAAAGGTGTCCTTCAACCTTTCTGCAAATTTTTTTTTTTTTTTTTTTTTTGCTTGGCCACTGTGCCACAAGAGCCTGTTATATAGTTACTTATGGATTTCTGGTTTTTCCGCCGAATTTTAGGAGAAATCCGAAGGCATCATCGCAAATTGTAAAGTTTGCTTACGTGGCCACTAGCCGTTAATTCAGTACTCACCGCTACCACTTACCTCACTCTGATAAACTGTTGGTGCAGGTGCTAAGAATAATTTTGGATTTGCCATGTTCTGTTGCCTTTTAACTGTAGAGTACTGTGTTGTACTATACCTGCTTGTAACTTATATTTTGACTTAGCCACAAAACATGCGTTTAATTCGCTCTTTAACCAATTTTGCAGTGGCTAAGTTCGTCGAAATATTTAATGGCTACTGTTGAGTGATTTTGGTTTAGTTTGGCTTGGTTTATAACTCATTTCTAATACGATTGCCGCTTTTTCTATTTTTAGTGATTTGCTACGCCTTTATAACTACTTCTTCTCCAAGTCTTTTTAGCTTTAAGACTTTTAGTTTCCTGTCATTCAATTATTGGTGTATTTTTCTAATTGTAAAGATTTTCATTGACTGTTGTTAAAACATACTTTGTGGTTCCAATACCTCTCCGAAACAAAGATATGTGATTGAAGTTCAAACGATTCTTGTGGTGTCCACCGGTGAGGACGATTCAGGTGATGAAGTGCATCATGTTCTGTACATAGTGTTGTTTTGAGACAACTAAGTATCTCTAAAACGACGTATAGGTGGAAAGTTGATATTAGTCAAGGGAACACCTCTGTGCTACAACTTACCACCTCCTTACCACCCTGCCTGCATGGGCGGCGTCAACCTTGTATTTTCAATTGGGAAACCAGAAATATTTTTTTAAAGCTGTATTATGACTACTAGTGCCTGCAATCTTATTACTTTATCTCGACCATAGTGTTCCACACAGACCTCTTAGCCAGTACCCTGGCCAACACCGCCCAACAAAATTGTGCTACGCAGTTACGGACACTGTTGTCCATGCAAAACCACGTGGAGGTGGGGCTGAGTAGAGTTCTTTTGTCTGCACTTTGGTGTTATCTTTCATTTATTTCCAGCAATTACACTTATGTTTTAAAGAAAAATACAGTGATTTGAAAGCAGGAAATTATAAATTTATAATGATATTTAAAAAGAAAATTAAAAAAGACAGGAAAGAGTAGATATAGATATACCTTCACCAACACCACCCGAGGAAGGGAACTTGGTTCTGAACTTCAAGTCCAGGTCCACATGTGGTGCTACCCGTTTCAGTAATTATGCACATGGACATCCCTCTTCAGGAAAACTCGATTTGTTCAGTCCATGCAGGTCTAATCTACGCGCTATTGTTTGTTAGAGTGCTGTGTGAGTGCTGTGTGAGGTTACATAACCACTACTACTACTAGAATAATTAGTAAACAAATTTTGCATGGCCTCGGAACAATGCAACTTAATTAATCTATATACTGTTCCTAAATAGCTGTAGGAGAAATAACAAGCCACCACTAATATATTATTAATCTTGTAAAAACATTTCTGTAGAATAAAACTAGAATTTTTTAAGTAGTGGACCAATTAATTTTGTATAGTTGTGTAATATACATGATCTGTTTCTGTTGTGTATTTACAACGTTTGTCTTTGCTTGCTTACTGTATATAAAATTTGTATTACATTCATATTATTACATTTAAAATGATGTGTTCATTTATGCAACTACTTAACAATCCATGAACTATTCTAATTACTCCTGCTTTTCATTAGATTCATTCGTAATAAGGTATAAACTGCAGTATTTGATTAATATTCACAGGAATAGTTGTGCATGTTTCACGTCTTTTATGTTATGTATATTTTGTGTGTGTATGTTACGTCAGAGTTGTCACTGTCACACGTGTGAACATCAGTCCTGGAGATGCTGGATCTATCTATGTCGGCCTGTCTTCGTCTTTGCACCTTCTACATTGATAAGTCTTTTTTTACATGTCATGTTCCGCTTTTGAGATGTTGTTGGCGATTGCTTTCAACTGTGTATCTGGGTTCCTCAGTGCATCGTATAGTGTTGTTCCCGTTATGTTTTCTACGTTATTGCATAAGTAGGCGTATCTAATGCATTTCAAAATAGAGTGTTCAGGGGAACCAATTTCCCCGCATGTGCAACGACTGCTTTCTGAAAGCCACATGCGATGCAAGTGGGTGGGATAAGGACCGTGTCCACTCAGACAACGAACCATGCCTCGGCTGGAAACTACTCCTTGGTACTGGGAAAAAGTGAATAGACTCGACGGCCCCGATTGCTCTCGTCCCACACGTTTTGCCAAGAGTCCACCCGCCAATTTTTCAGTTGTCGCCTATATTCTATGTGCCGCCCAGTGGTCTGCAGCACCTTCTCAGCTCTTTAGCCAGTGTGTTATAGCCCGATAACTGATGGTTATCAGGTATACTCCGAGCACCACATACAGTGAATCGACTGATGTGGTGCCGAACCCTCAGATAGTCCAAGTAGCGCATTCCTCTGTCCCCGCTTAACAGTGGTCCTGTTCATGACAAGAGCGAGTCTGCGTGCCAATGTACCGGCTGCAAAGCTCAATACCAACTCGAAAAGTGCGCAGTGATACATTCTTATGTGTGTGAATGATAGTATGTATCGTGTCGAATTTAATGTCGCTAGTTTGTGAAGAATAATTTCGACTTTGTTGTGATTAGTCATATGAGTTCGTTGAAGCTATGTGTTTCGTCAGTGTGTACCCCAAGATATCTAGCTGCTACTTCGCGTTTTATGTTTATGTTGTTTATTTTAATTGCTGGGTGTCATTAAGGATTATGTAAGTTGTTTGTGCTGCTATGGCTAATTTGTTTTGGCTGAACTATTGCCATATTGTGTGTAGCATACCACTGGCTTTGTTTTCCAGCATTTCTCTTGCGTTGGCTGATATCACAACTAACAGGTCGTCAGCATAACGATCCCTGGATTAAATTCAAGAGCAGTTCAATTGTAATATCCCAGAAGATGGGTCCAGAGATAGAGCCCTGTGGATATCCTTAAGTAATCGTTTCTACACTGGGAAACCCTCCAGTTTTATTCCATTTTCGGATTCTACATCAAAAAATAAGTAAGGTTGTTTCTCGTTCGTGGTCGATGGTGCTATAATCGACAAATATCAAGTGTTTTTTCAATTAAGCGCCAACGCATTTGATTCTACATTTTGCTTACGATGTAAATGTAAATGTTTATGTTCTAACGGTTCATATTTATGTTAGAAATTTACTTTAGCGGGGCAAATTTGATTGTACAGCGCAGTATGGTTAGCTGTTCCAACGTCTGGTTAGAAAATACGTTTATCAAAACCCAGGAACAACGACGTGGAGGTAATAGTTTTCTCTTCCCATCGGGATGTTCGATATCAGTGAGACCCTCTGTCTCTCACCACTGATTTCGGTGAGCCCCCTTGGTTCTTAAAATAATTGTAATTCACACTGCTTTTAAATTGTGTACGTGCATACCACGAACACAGATATAAAAGTATCGAAATGGAATGGCGTTAGTGTCAGCATTTATTGTGAATCAAAATTATGATAAGAGGTATGAATAAATAAATAAATAGCAAATGTGTTTTGAATCAAGGCAGACCCATAATCCCATGTTCTTGTTTTTATAAATCATAATGATCTGGAATGAATCATTTTATATTCATATAACAAATTTCTTATAAATCCATCTACAGGTTAATAACTGACAATTTTTGACAATGAAAAAGAAGATATTCAGATGTGAATACCCACC
The DNA here is from genome assembly GCF_021461385.2 of Schistocerca piceifrons. NCBI lineage: Eukaryota > Metazoa > Arthropoda > Insecta > Orthoptera > Acrididae > Schistocerca > Schistocerca piceifrons. The sequence goes on along the minus strand of NC_060140.1, from coordinate 899,664,142 downwards.
ACCTATTACACATTACAATAATAGAAACACTTCTATGGAAGAGAAGGAGTTGTCAAGGGGAAACTTTTTGACTTTATTTTCAAATTTTATTTTGTTGTCTGTTAGACATTTTATATCTCATCGAAGTCAATCACCCGAATGGTGAGAGGCAAGGCGACTCGCCAGTACCAAGCATCCTGATGGGAGCGGAAAACTATGACAACCACGTCGTTATTCTTGGATCACGTTAAACGTGGTTTCTAACCAGACATTAAAATGGCTAATATGACAACACTGCAAATTCTTCTGGACCGTACATCGTGCACAATTTGACTCAGGTGCGGCGAATTATTAATGCCGAGAGTAGTATAAACTGCCTGCAAGAATTGGACGTTCCGTGATACGGACGCATCTCTCTGGAATAAGTAACCAAAGATGTATATTTGGGGACTCAGTGTGAAGCGATTACAGAGTTCGGATGTGTTTTACGTTGGAGAGATTTTGCTATTGTTGTGCGACGCTATTAAGCTCCATTGTGAATGTTTAGTTAGTCGATGGCACAATAAGCAAATTCAATAAATAATACGCATTCAAAGTGTGTATTTATCAATTTATAAAAGATTTGACAAACATTCTTCAGATATCACATGACGTATATCGAACGGATAGTGCGAGCCTGCATCTTTTCACGGTCGATATTATTCGAGAGAATATCTCAGAAGCAATAAACTTTTCGTTGATAAAAACATAGCACCTAGTTGTGCCGAATGATCTTCGTAGCGAAATAAACATTTTAGAGATTTCAGGTGGAGCAGTTTCGAGGAGGAGTATCAGCGAGATCGGCGCTGCGGGACACATATCTAGCTCTCCTGTGGTATTTAAAACCAAAGACTTATATTCATTAGCTTTTGAGAGACTGAAGCTAAAACCTAAATAAAACCACTGGAGATCATAACTAAAAATCACCAAAAATAAATAAGAAACAGAGAATTTTCTTAAGCATAATTTCTGAAATAAATAAATTATTTAATTAAAATATAGTAAAAAATGAGTATTCTAGTTTTGCTGTCAAGAAAGTAGATTTTACTAGCACACATATCGCCATCCTTTATAGAACCACAAAAGGGAATAACACTTCTGCTACCGTGGACGATCTGACTGAATCCATAGCAATATTCAGTTACAGTATTCCAATATCTAGTTTCTTTTTTTTCTTTATGGTTTAGAAATATTTATTCAATGGAATCACGTATCGATGTTACACATGTAGGCGATTCGCTTAAACCAGTTTTTACCAACTTTTAACTCTACAAAAATTTTTAGTATTTAATATACTTCCTATGAAGACGAAATATAGTCTCTTTACCTTATTATCTAGCTTAGCAGTCCATAAAATTGTGTTATACAGAAGTCATGGGATAGTGATATACATGTTTAAAAATGGCGGTAGTATCACGTACATAGGGTATAAAGGGACAATGCATTGGCGCAGCTGTCATTTGCACTCAGGTGATTCATTTCAAAATGGTCCCAACATGATTAAGGTCGTACGACGGGAATTAATAGATTGGTAGGTGGAGCTTGACCCATGGGACATTCCATCTCGGAAATCTTTAGGGAACTCAATTTTCCGAGATCCACAGTGTCTAAGGATACCAAATTACAGGCGTTGCCTCTCTCCAATGACAGTGCTAGCAGACCTAGGGCTCGTGACCATATCGGTTGGACCCTAGACGACTGGAAATCCATGGCCTGATCAGATGATTCCCGATTTCAATTGGTAAGAGCTGATGGTAGAGTTCGAGTGTGACGCAGACCCTACAAAACTATGGACGCAAGTTGTCATATAGGCACTGTGGAAGCTGGTGATGACTCCGTAATGGTGTGGGCTGCATTTATATGGAGTGGACTGGGTCCTCTAGTCCAACTGAACCGATCATTGACAGGAAATGGCTCTGTTAGGGTGCTTGGAGCCCATTTGCAGGCATTCATGGACTCCATGTTTCCAAACAAAAATATTATATCACCAGGCCCAATTGTTCGCGAATGGTTTGAAGAGCATTCTGGATAATTCGAGGGAAAGATCTGGCAACCCAGATCTCTCGAGATGAATCCCATGGGACATAGTCGACAGGTCAGTTCGTGTACAAAATTCTGCAATGACAAGGCTTCTGCATTTATGGACGGCTACAGCAGCAGCACGGTTCATTATTTCTGCAGGGTCCAGGCCACGTTGAGATGCTGCTCTATGCCGGACAAAAAGGAGGTCCGACACGACATTCGAAGGTACTGCACGACTCCACGACTTTTTTCACTGCAGCGTACGTGAATTTCGCTGTCCCATTAGTTTTGTCTTCTCAGTGTATTTTTCATTAGTTCCTGTGGAAGAATTTTATCCAGGGACATTAATGAAAAGGAACAGAGAGGAGAAATATAAATAACATGCTTTTATTAAATGCACATTTAAATTTACATACATAAATAATCTGATTTGTTGCACTGGTTACATGCCATTTCTAGTTGTAACCTGAATCTCGGAATGTATTTGTTAACATCCTAGCTCGTACTTCTCAAATTCTATCTACTTCACAGAGACTATTTTAGTTTGTGCAAACCAAAGCCTAAAACACACCAACGAGTAATGCACGTCATAGTGCCTACTATTCAACTTCTCTACGCTGCTACTTGACATAACAGGGTATCTCACCTGGCATGGAGGGTGATCACTACAGCACTACAGGAAATGCACTATGCGCAAAAGGGAATCTGAAGTAGACACATCAAGTAATTCACAATTTGACCGAAGCCTGTAAAGGCTTCATAAGATTTTGTCTTCTTCTCATAAACTGATGATTCTATAAATCTATCTACAACACTTCCACAACAGTAAAATTTTCTATGTACACGCACTATTGTCTGGCAAACTAAATAACACAAATGTGAATGCAGCTAAAACACACCTATGTGTATTTTAACAATGTTCGTATTGTTTGATATATTTCAAGAATCATATCAGTGTTGTTTCCTCAAGACAGTCATACTAGGCAAGATTAAGGCTGTTCTTAGGAAATGTACATGCTTCTAGTAACATTATCTAGAAACTAGATCTTACTGACATTGTGACTGCGACTATACAACTGTAAACTGATATCAAATTTCAAGACAGTTACCAACCAAACAGGAAAAAAATGGCTGCTTGCTGTCAAATAGTTAAGTTTGTTTTTGTCAATGTGTTTCCTTGTATACCAGCAAAAATAGGAATTCTCCTCTTCACACTAAAATTTGAAATTCAGAAGGGTGCCCAAACAAAGCACCTAAGAAAATGCCCACAGTCAATACGCTATTAGTAGAATCATAGTATAGTAAAATTTTATTGCACATAAACACGGCGACCTACACTCTGTTCTATCCTGCAGTAAGTACCCTTGGAACCAACCAAGAACTCATAATGCATCTATCATGTTTCTCAGTGACATACGATAGTAGGACTTCCTGGTTTAGATAAGGAAGCAATGATGTGTCAATAACAGAAAGTACTCTGGCGTCGTCTAATAATCAAGTGTGGGAAGTACAGAAATTTTTTGTAACCCAGTTGTTCATTTTAATTTGATAATAATTTGCAGAAAGTAGTTATTTGTCTAAGAACTTGTCGGCAGACGGCAGGTAGTGAAGGGCAAGGTGGTCTATGAGCGACTACAGCCAGAGGCACCTTTCTCTCTGTACGGCAGGCAACAGGATGCAGCATTTGAAAGCTGCTGCGACAGGGTAAGATATGTGAACTCGAGTACAATTTAAGTTACCAATTAACGTTGTGTCCTGGGAGCCACTTGCTAGACTGACATAATTAATGGAGCGAAGGTGGGTGGAGTGATGTTTGATCATTGGTGTATCTCATATATAAAACCATCAATCTAGGAACATGACAACATTTAGAAAAGAATAAGCATTTATAAACATCTGCATCTCTGTTTCACCTAAATTGATTCTTTGGACACATGAGTCAGATGAGGCTGTGGAGAAAAAATGCTTAAAATGAAATGGAATGACATAATGAGAACTGAAGAAATATGAAGAAAGGGGGAAAATTTAATGGAGATGATAAGAATAAGGAAAACATCACTGTTAGAAGACATACTGTGATGAAACTGCCTGCAATGAAGAATGAACAATTGGAGCGAAGAGAGCAAGGGCAAGAAGAATGCTTCGAGTACTGTATGACATTGCAAACTAATGAAACTGCCAGCATATCATGGAAAAGGCATAGGACGGAAAACATTTTGAGAGTCTAGAATAGGTGTCTAAGAAGAAAACTAAGTTATGGGATCATGTGAACGTTTCTAGAATACTCTTATGTACTGGTCATTTGTTCATCTTCAGAAATGACTATACCTGTCACTTGGTAATTACTATGGTGGATGAAATTCTGAAATGTAAATTTTTCCTCTCCAGTGGTGAGCCAGTTTATCATTATCTATCGTCATAGTGTCGAACGGTTATTGACATACCACTGTTTCTTTATGGCCTATCTTAGAGTAACATTTCCATTTGAACTGTTTCATATGAACTAAATTGACATGTTTCTATTCTTAAATGTGTTTCCCAGCACAATTTACATTTCTTGTGGTACCTTTGACTTTTGGTACTAATTCATAGTACCCACATCACCGTACGCATTTTCCCACGAAAGGAACATTAAAATTTAAAAATAAAGAATGAACAAATTTAACAGAGGGGCAAAGAGAGTGATTATACATCTCTACTCCAATACTGAATTTCTCTTTGGGTGAGTTACACATGAGGCGGAAATTTACAGTATTTCATGGCTGGTCGTCATTGTCTAAAGGGTATTGAAGGAAACAATGTCACCATCACTGGAACAACAGTAAGTAGGTAAAAATGTGTGTACAAATAAATTTTCTGATTGGCTTTGCAAGAATGATTCCCATGAGAAGACGAATTTCTCTTTCAATGGAACGTCTAATTTCAAACTGGTTAAGTCACAGTGGACACAAATCTACATCAAATTCCATACACAATTGCTAAAGTTAGAAAACAATGGAAATGGTTTGCAACTAAAGCAAGAATAAACTTTGAGACATGTGTTGTTAGGGCATATTTCTTATCAATAGTGACAGCCAAGTTACAAGCAGACAACAGTCTTTGAATTGGATAGTCACATTACAGGAAGAGGTTATATTAGTCCTCAGAACGGCAATGAGTGTTTGAGAATTACTGCTCTTACATGTGTTTCGATTACAGTACAGCACAAACGATTGGAATATGTCTGTTCCACAAAGGGGACAAATTTGCTGAGTGACTGCAAGAAAGCAATTTCAAACAACTCAGATAAATAAAATTTGATCCTATCATTATATTGTGTGTCTCCCTCATGTTCAAAATGTGTTCTAGTTGCTTGTGCTGCATAAACAGAACAATGCTGACACACAAAATAAAGGAACTTCTAACTTTAAGTTCCATCACACTATGAATGGCTAATGGAACTAACGGAAATAGAAACAGGTCTATAGTGTTGGTAAGAGGCTCACAAAGAACTGTATTTCTCTTGAACTGATGAAAAAGCTTCTCCTAACAGTTGTATTCCCTAGAGTCTGTTAAGTTGGTGATACTAATCATAGTGTCATCAAACATTTTCCAGTGATCTTCGATCGACTAATGAAATATACCTACGTTTTATAACCAACTCATGTTTCAGTTTCCAGGGCAAATCGTTCACAACATGTCACTCCTAAAGATTAAAGTAACAATAAAAGAAATTTTATGATAATAATATCCCTTCCTGAAAGATTGCTCTTCGTATTTCCAGTGCATAGCAGAAAAACTGAACAAGCACCTTCTAATATCAAGAGGGAATGATAACTAGACTACCCACAGGGCACATAGCAAACAATTTCTCTTACTACTGAATTTCAGTTTTGTAATACAATCAGTCCTGAGCTCTGAAGAATATCGGTGAAATTGTTTCACATTTAAATAAGTGAAGTAGTCAAAATGTTTTACATACCAGCAGCAATGCAGTACCACTCTGAGCATTTACCTTCTCTTAATGCCACAACAAGTACAAATATAAGTTAGGTTCAAGGACTTTTGAATACCAGTAGGAAATGAGAACTGTACTGATAATCCCAGAAGAGCTTATTTCACAACCTGACGACATATCGCATCAGAAGCAAAAGCCTCATAAGATCTCGGTAGTAAAAACGAGCCGTTTCGTTTATCACCGCTAAGATCGTGAAACAATCCAGCATGGTGTATTAAGCCCTGTCACTAATTTAGTGCCATCTTCAGTTCTCAAATTACCACAAGTTCAATATGATACATAACACCTGTAGTACTAACATGTATAAGATGATAAACGCTCTCAAGATGAAATAATTCTTGTCGGCATGCAATGTTTCATACGTAAAGAGTTTTGTACATTTTGACGGAAAAACGGTGTGTCGCCAACATCTTGGTTCTTTAGCAGCGAGCATGTCCCAGCGTTCCCTGGTTCTTATGACGACAACACGATCGACTGTTTCCGGAGTTAAACGTCCAACATGGTCGGTGCAGGCGAATCGCAGGCAGTCGACGGGGTCTACTTCTCGTCGAAGGGCGTCCTGACGAAGTAGGTGGTGAGCGTGCCCTTGCCTTTGACGAAAGTCGGCCCACGACACTCGCAGTCGTATCCGGCGGCCATCAGGATCTTCGCCGTATCCTCCGTCACCTGAGGACACCACAGCACAGCCTCGTTACAAACACTGCAATGCAGGGACTCTCCTGCAACATACATACTGAGCAAGTACCTTTCAACTAAGTAAGACTATCTCCCCGCACAAGTAGAAACGGCAGTCGTAAATTTGTAACTATCACCCTAAAATTATTTTATTCATTTATTCATTTGCAGGTACGTGTCTACAGTCTGTTCTTGGGGTACATATTGAAATCCCCCCGCCATCGTACTAGAGCACACCGCTAGAAGAGCCAACGGAACGGCGCAGCCCATAGATAAAGTACAGTGAAGGTTATCCAAAAATGAAACCCCCTGAAGGAAGCATCCAGATCAGGTGAAGTTTTCAGTATGTGTTTGCGGCGATGAGGGATGCACACGATTAGCATTTTAGCACAGGCGCACATCACAGGCGCCGGTAAAGCCACTTACAAGCGATGTATAAAGGGGGAACGGACGGCCGCATGGCCGTATTGGAACTGCCCTTTGTTTTGCGTAAGCAGCTTCAGTAGAAACCGGTGATCGTGTCGGACGGTAGAAACCGGTGATTGTGTCGGACGGAACGAAGCAACTGTAATCACCGAAAGCGGGAGGGAACGACAGACCGATGGGACCGATTAAACCCACCTCGTTGCCCAACTAGGCGTGATAGGCATATTGTGTGCGTGGCAGTGATGGATCGCTCTGCCACATCGCGAACTGTAAACCAAAACAAATTCGGTCTGTTGCACAACAAGCAGTCTCCGAGCGTACCGTTAAGACGTCATTTGAAGCACAGAGAATTGTCCGCGAGACGTTCATTGCTGCGTTTACCACTGAGTCAACGCCACAGGTGTTTGCACCGGGGATGGTGCAATGAACGTCATGAACAGCCAATGGAACGACACTGTTTTTACCGACGAATCTCGATTCTGCCTGGGCCACCACGATGGTCGTATTAGAGTCTGGACACACCGTCGTGAAAGACTGTTGAACTGTTACCTTATGCACCACCATACTGGTCTTGCACCCGTATTATATGTTGCGCTGGTATTCCACTTATGCACCCCACCCCCTCCTCATACCCCTAGTAACGCATTGCCAGTGCGCTAATCAGCCAGCGTTACATCTCTGAAATGTTGGAACCTGTTGTCCTCCCATACATGCGGAGCTTGCCGACGGCCACATTGCTGCAAGGTAATGTATAGCCACACGTGGAATTCAATGTTGAGGACTTTTAGGTCGCCCATCGGATTGCATTTCTGCCTTGGCCTCCCCATTCTCCCATCTCTCGCCTATCGAAAACGTCTGGTAGATGATTGGCCCACGATACACCACCCGCTGCTACACCACATCAACTGTGACAGTATGTGGAAGCAGCATGGACTGCTACACCCCAGCAACATCCGCAGCCTCTTTGGTTCAATGCCGAGGCGTGTAGCATCGGTTATAGGCAGCAATTTTGGCAACAATATTGATTTCATCATCTTCCACACTTCACATGGGATGTATTTTCTGTCATGTGTCTTTGCACAACGTGCTATCTCAAAAATCAACCTGGATGTGATTCTTCAACCCTTCTTCGTATAGCATTTTGGTTGGCTACCAGTATAGAAATGTGCTGAGCTATTTCGTTTTAGTTCCTATAGTGGCGTGCTTCGGTACTGTGGTACGAAGATTTCCATGTGGTCCACGACTGCATACATGTACGTGCAAATACACAAAATAGTAGTTAGGTAACATAATTTTTTCCAGGTGTTAATTACTACTTTATGACTGCCCTCACACAGTGTGCTTGAAAACGATTCAAATGGTTCAGATGGCTCTAAACAATATGGGACTTAACACCTGAGGTCATCAGTCGCCTAGACTTACAACTACTTAAACCTAACTGACCCTAGGATATCACACACATCCATGCCTGAGGCAGGATTCGAACCTGCGACCGTAGCAGCAGCGCGGTTCCGGACTGAAGCGCCTAGAACCGCTCGCCCACAGCGGCCAACTAAAATGATTCGCCCTATTTCATATATAGGGTGTTCCGAAACTGTTCGTCCAAATTAATACAGGAGATAAACAACACCAAAACAAATATATTTTGTGAAGGAACATATGGTCTTTGAAGTCAGCTTGTGATGTTAGGGAACCAATTTTTAATTTTTTTGGCAAATGTCGTTGTGTCGGTGTCGCTGAATGGGAATGTGTACTGACATTCTAATAACCACGTTTCGCATGTTTGGGTACATGTGAATCCGCTAGATAGTCGACCTCGTGCTCATCAATAGCGATTCGGTGTTTTCGGTAGTGTTCTTGGTGATAGGTTGAATGGACCATACTTTCTTCCATTCTGCCTCAACGGAAGGAGATATTGTAGCTTCGTGGAATATGCCTCGCCAGAAATGGTTCAATGGCTCTGAGCACTATGGGACTTAACATCTGTGGTCATCAGTCCCCTAGAACTTAGAACTACTTAATCCTAACTAACCTAAGGACATCACACACATCCATGCCCGAGGCAGGATTCGAACCTGCGACCGTAGCAGTCGCGCGGTTCCAGACTGAGCGCTTAGAACCGCTAGACCACCGCAACCGGCTGCCTTGCCAGAGCTGCTGGAGGATGGACCTATGAATTTCAGACAATGGATGTACTCCCAGCACAATGGTGTGCCACCCTTTTTCTGCACTGCTGGGAGGAATCATCTGAGATCCACTTTCGGGAATCAATGAATCGGCCGGGGCGGCCCTATGGCTTAGCCACCCAGGTCATTTGACCTCACGTGTCTGGATTTCTGCCTCTGTGGGCATATGGAGCAGATGGTGTATGAAACCGTTGTGGAAACGGAATTGTCGTCGTCGTGGTACCATTGCGGACATGCCAGAAGTCTTCGATTGGGCACGACTATCAGTGGTCCGACGATACGCAGCGTGACGCGGGCGATTGGCCTCGCATTCGAGCAGTTCCTGTGAACGGCACTGCTGTGATTAGTGTGCTAGAATGCCTTCTGTGTAAATCGTTCCTGGCGTCAAAAACTGACGTCAGAGACCATATGTACCATAACTGATTATATTTCTTTCTGATGTTCTCTACCTTCTGTTTTACACTACTGGCCATTAAAATTGCTACACCAAGAAGAAATGCAGATGATAAACGGGTATTCGTTGGACAAATATATTATACTAGAACTGACATGTGATTACATTTTCACGCAATTTGGGTGCATAGATCCTGAGAAATCAGTACCCAAAACAACCACCTCTAGCCGTAATAACGGCCTTGATACGCCTGGGCATTGAGTCAAACAGAGCTTGGATGGCTTATACAGTTACAGCTGCCCATGCACCTTCAACACGATACTACAGTTCATCAAGAGTAGTGACTGGCTTATTGTGACGAGCCAGTTGCTCGGCCACCATTGACCAGACGTTTTCAAATGGTGAGAGACCTGGAGAATGTGCTGGCCAGGGTAGCAGTCGAACATTTTCTGTATCCAGAAAGGCCCGTACAGGACCTGCAACATGTGGTCGTGCATTATCCTGCTGAAATGTATGTTTTCGCAGGGATCGAATGAAGGTTAGAGCCACGGGTCGTAACACATCTGAAATGTAACGTCCAGTGTTCAAAGTGCCGTTAATGCGAACAAGAGGTGACCGAGACGTGTAACCAATGGCACCCCATACCATCACGCCAGGTGGTATGCCAGTATGGCGGTGACGAATACACGCTTCCAATGTGCGTTCACCGCGATGTCGCCAAACACGGATGCGACCATCGTGCTGCTGTAAACAGAACCTGGATTCATCCGAAAAAATGACGTTTTGCCATTCGTGCACCCAGGTTCGTCGTTGAGTACACCATCACAGGCGCTCCTGTCTGTGATACAGCGTCAAGGGTAACCGTAGCCATGATCTCCGAGCTGATAGTCGATACTGCTGCAAACGTCGTCGAACTGTTCGTGCAGATGGTTGTTGTCTTGCAAAAGTCCCCAAATGTTGACTCAGGAATCGAGACGTGGCTGCACGATCCATTACAACCTTGCGGATAAGATTCCTGTCATCTCGACTGCTAGTGATACGAGGCCGTTGTGATCCAGCACGGCGTTCCGTATTACCCTCCTGAACCCACCGATTCCATATTCTGCTAACAGTCATTGGATATGGACCAACGAGAGCAGCAATGTCCCGATACGATAAACCGCAATCGCGATAGGCTACAGTCCGACCTTTATCAAAGTCGGAAACGTGATGGTACCTATTTCTCCTCTTTACACAAGGCATTACAACAACGTTTCACCAGGCAACGCCGGTCAACTGCTGTTTGTGTATGACAAACCGGTTGGAAACTTTCCTCACGTCAGCACGTTGTAGGTGTCGCCACCGGCACCAACCTTGTGTAAATGCTATGAAAAGCTAATCATTTGCACATCACAGCATTTCCTTCCTGTCGGTTAAATTTCGCGTCTGTAGCGCGTCATCTTCGTGGTGTAGCAATTTTAATGGCCAGTAGTGTATTTGACACGGTGCCCCACTGCAGGCTGTTAATGAAGATACGAGCCTATGGAATAAGTTCACAGGTATGTGACTGCCTCGAAGACCTCTTAAGTAATAGAGCCCATTATGTTGTCCTCGACGACGAATGTTCATTACAGACAAGGGTATCGTCAGGGGCGTCCCAGGGAAGTGTGATAGGACCGCTGTTGTTCTCTGTATAAATAAATGATTTGGCGGACAGGGAGGGTGGGGGGCAGTAATCTGCGGTTGTTTGCTGATAATTCTGTGGTGTATGGTAAGATGTAGACGTTGAGTGTCTGTAGGAAGATACAAGAGGACAAAGTTTCTAGCTGATGTGACGAATGACAGCTAGCTCTAAATGTGAAAGAATGTAAGTTAATGCGGATGAGTAGAAAAAACAAACCTGTAATGTTCGGTTAGAGTAGTAGTTTCTATATATCGGCGTCACAATGCAAACTGATATGAAATGAAATGAGCATGTGAGAGCTGCGGTAGGGAAGGCGAATGATCGAATTTGGAATATTGGGAATTTTAGGAAAGAGTGGTTCACCCGGAAAGGAGAGCGCATATACGGCGCTGGTGAGACGTATTCTTAAATACTGCTCGAGTGTCTGAGATCCGTATCAGCTCGGATTGAAGGAACATATCGAAGCATGTCAGAGGCGGGCTGCTAGATTTGTTACCGATAAGTTCGAACAATAAGTAAATGTTATCGAAATGCTTCGGGAACTTAAATGGGTATTCCTGGAGGGAAGGCGACGTTCTTTTCGGGGAACACCACTGAGAAAATTTAGAGAAAAGGCATTTGAAGCAGACGGAAACGATTCTAATGCCACCAATATACACCGCGCGTAAGGACCACGAAGATAAGATTCGAGAAATTAGGGCTCATACGGAGGCAGGGAAACAGTCGTTCTTCCCTCGCTCTATTTGCGAGCGGAACAGAAAAGGAAATGACTAGTAGTGGCACAGGTAATCTCCGCCACGCACCGTACGGTGGTTTGCGCAGTATGTATGTAGATGTATATGTAAAACAAGATTATATGTGCAAACATTTAAGAGATATATTCTTGTAAGATCGGATGTAAATGAAAACTTTTTTCTTCTGTACGTAGGTTAAAATACTCCCCAAGCTTCTATCTTCATTCATTTACAAGATACAGTCTTGTGAAATCGGAAAATTCTTTTTGGAACACCTGGTACTTCAGATTACTTAACATAGATCTAAATTAAACAGTACATTAGTTTACTCTTATATAAGAGAATCAATAAATGAAAAATTATTTATAAATTATAGAGTGCAGCAATAAGTCGACTTACATGCATTGAGAATAAAAAATAGCGCATTGAGATTGGCTAGCTACTAGCCAAAATCTGGATTTTCATAATAAAATCTAAAAAGGACGATGATTGCTGCACTCTGTAATTTATAAGTGACATACAGTCGCCGAGTGCATACACTTTCCGAATGGAAGGTAACCTGATGAAAAATTATTGCTATTTGTTAAGACGATTGTGATAACCATAATATTCTCATTAAGTGAAGTCAGTCACATAGTCAAGAAATTATCGTTGGGCATTAATCTGGCTACCTCCCATTGACACCTTGGCAAACTCATTGTGTTCTGTATGCAATCTCGTTTGTGTGCGGTTGCATTTTCCAACTAACCAACGTCTGCCACTTGTTTTACCTACGACTGAGCACATGTGAACATTCCCTTGCACATCCCTACAAATTGTTACATCTATGTGTTTACATGAGCTGACTAATTCCAATTGTGAGTCATTGATATTGTAATCATTGGATACTCTTTTCCGTGGTTTTCTAAGCGCAGAGGTTTCCAGAGACGAACATTTAATACAATTGACAGTCTTCGTACAAATTTGAAATCTGATCAATATTTGGCTGAATATTTGTGCAACCTTTCTTTATTGTACTTCAGTAGCAATAACTGCCTCAATCGCGAAATGTCTCAGGTTTCTATTAATATTTTGTACCATGTCAATAATACACAACACATACAGCAAAGGTGAAACTTCCCTAATGCAGACCTGAAGTTTTTTCTACGTCTGTCGATTACACTCTATCGAAGTTAACATGCTGCGATTTCCCTACCAGTAAACCCTAGTCCAGGCCCCCTTTTTGCTTCATACCTTAAACGATCGTACTTCCGTTAAAAAGTTTTGGCGATGTACACAGTGAAATATTTTTCCAAAGTCAAGAAATATTGCGCCTACCTGACTGCCGTATCGGTTGGCATGGAGGAGTTAATTTTGACTGAGATACCACACTTGTCGGTTGCGCTACTTGCCTGTATGCGGCCCATGATGCCGCAGCTGTCCATGCGCGAGGCGACGTTGACGGTGTTGCCCCAGATGTCGTACTGCGGCTTCTGGGCGCCCACCACGCCTGCGATCACTGGTCCGTGGTTCAGACCTGCGGCACAACACAGTACGCGTAAACTGCTCAGCTCGGCACGTCTCCAACAACACTATCTCTTCTTATAGTAATGATAAGGAAAGGATTACTGTGCGACATCAGTATGACGCCTGTTGCTGTTTCACTAGATGATAACACTATCATTTAATAAAAAAGCAAGACTAATGTGACCACCCGTCAAAAGCCTGGATAACCACCTATTGCAGCGCGGACGTGCAGGAAGAGCGTCAGTGAGGTTCAGTAACGTACCGACAGGGACATGGAGCCACGTCGACTCCAGTGCTGTGGACAGCTCCGCTAGATTTCACGGTTGTGGATCCATGACACGAACAGCCCGATCGAGGTGGTCCGACGGATTCTCGACAGGGTTTTAATCCGAGGGGTTTGGTGGACAGCGGACTATGTTAAACTCATCCTCACGCTCTTTGAATTACGCAAGCACACTGGGTGCTGTGCAACATGTCGCATTGTCTTCCTGATACCTTCATGCTCATAAATTAAGGATAATTGCAGAACGTCGTGCCACACAACGTGGCACTACACAAAACTGGCGCTAATAGTATAGGCACATAGGGAACACACACACGACACGGATCTGTAAGTCCACGGTATTGGTAAGAAAAAGGTCCCGAAACACATCTGCTACAAAACGCCACTGTTTCCTGCGCATGTACCCCGACATCAATATGGGAAATGATCACCATGCACACGTACACAGGCCGCACAACGGTTTGGCATACTCTGGTTCAGGTGACCGAGCAGCTGCTGGGGTATAGCCTTCCATTCTTGCACCAGTGCCTGTCGGAGCTCCCGAAGTGTCCTAGGGGTTTGAAGACTTGCAGCGATACATCCACCGAGAGGATCCCAAACGTGCTCGATGGGGTTTAGGTCTGGAGAACAGGCAGGCCACTCCATTCGCTTGATATCTTCTGTTTAAAGGTACTCCTCCACGATGGCAGCTCGGTGGAGCCGTGCGTTATCATCCATCAGGAGGAAGGTGGAACCAACTACAGCGCTGAAAAGGCGGACATACTGGTGCAAAATGACTTTCCGACACACCTGACCTGTTACAGTTCCTCTGTCAAAGACATGCAGGGTTGTCCGTGCGCCAATCATAATCCTACCCGACACCATCAAACCACGACCTCCATACAGGACCCTTTCAAGGACATTAAGGGGTTGGTATCTGGTTCCTGGTTCACGCCAGATGAAAACCCGGCGAGAATCACTGTTCAGACTATACCTGGACTTGTCTATGAACGTAACCTGGGACCACTTGTAACGCCGGAAATGCATATCCTCCTATTTCCATCTATTGTACTATAAATTTTTTTCCTTTATTTGTTACCTGAAGATATGACATTTCTGTGTCTTTACATATTGTAATTGTTTTACTATTTATGCATTTATGTCGATGTATATTGGTTTGTTTGTAAATATTATTTGTAGTTCTACGCTGGGTCTGGCCTAGAGAAAACTATTCTTGCGAATGACTACATCGATAGGTCGTATGGAGAACCAAAGTGTGTAGGATCTTTGGCAGTGTTAACTCTGCCGTGTGGAGCGCGGGCAGAGCAGAGAGAGTCTGGCTGGAGTAGGGCGGTGGAGCAGGTGTGTTGTGTGACGCTTCCGCGAGTTGCCGCGCTTTCGGGGTTTGGCAGCATGTAATTGCGCTCGACTTGCTATGATAGTTTCTGGCACGGTGTAGCGGACGGGAAGCATTAGCTGGCGCACATCAAGAGCTTGTTTCGCCTGGTGACCGTGTCGAGAAGGAGGCGCGCCAACATCCAGCTTCTGCAACAGCGACGGCCGACAATGAGTGACTGTCGCCACCTCCCCGATCGACGACTGCAAACCTTCAATCAGCCAGCAAGGAAGACTGGAAGCACGTTAAGTTTTAGAATTGTATGGCAGACCTCAGCTTTTCAAAGTAGTGAATTGTGTCACCAAATTACAGCAACGTAGTATGAACCTTTGTTGCTCATTGTCCCAATTGCCTTACCAAACAGGGTCCCTTCCTTTTCCGCAATGAACCCGAGTGTCGTTGAAATTCAAACGCCAGTATCATTCGATTTCACTGCTTTAATTTCAAAGTTCAGTTTAGGTATTAATAGCTGGCTACAATATTTAGCTTACACAAGCACAAATTAAGAGTGCGAGTTTTGTTACCGTATTTTAGCTTACCTGTGACTGCAGCTCAGCTTGGTACGTACTAAATTTTACTATTGTTAATTGTTCAGAATCATTTAATTCAAGTTCAAAGTTAAATCTCTTATTTCTAAATTGCGTAGATTCAAGTAGCTTTTGAAATGATTGTTGAGGTAGTCCAAGACTAACTGTATCTTCCTGAATTTCGATGTGCTTCAGAAAGAAAGGTCACTATTAACTTTAGTCACTAAATTAACTTTCGATTTTCCGGTTTTATTAATTCTTTCGCTAAATTAAGTCAGAGTGTAGCGAAATTTATTACTTCTGACAAACATTCAGTTTTCACACAGCACGTGTCAACCTTCAGTTGCCACGCTTCTAGTGCTAATTATATGTGCATTAATCTTTCATTTTCAGTTATTATAGTAGTTGTCCATAGGACTGGCGACCGTAATTTTCCCCAAATCTCAAATATCTAATTAACGCCAATTAAATATTAACGTAACGACTGCACATTTACTTTCTTTATTAATTTTACCGTTTTCTCGAAATTAATTTTCACCAATTTCATTTGCATTTTTCCTTTCATTTAGATGAAACCCTTTCCTCCCTCTTTACCGACAAATTAACTTCGGTGACGATTGCTTTTCCCAAATTTCCATTAGGTACACGCGGTTTAATATTTCACTGTCATTGAGGTGGATAAGTGAGGGATGTTACAAACTGTTCCAATGACCATGTACTGTGTTCTTGACACCAGGCCTTTCGGGCTCTCCTGTGACCAGAGGTCAGTGAAATGCACCTTGTAGGTCTCTGGGCGAATAAACCATGTCTGTTCAGTCGTCTGTAGACTGTGTGTTTGGAGAAAACTTTTCCAGTGGCTGCAGTAAGGTCCCGAGCAAGGCTACCTGCAGTATTCCGTGGCCGTCTGCGGGCACTGATGGTGAGATATAGGTCTTCTTGTGGTGTTGTACACTGTGGACGTCCCATACGTAGCGCCTGGATACGTTTCCTGTCTGCTGGAATCGTTGCCATAATCTTGAGATCACACTTTGTGGCACACGGAGGGCCCGTGCTACGACCTACTGTGTTTGACCAGCCTGCAGTTGCCCTAGTGTTCTACCCCTCATAACGTCATCAATATGTGTTCTTTGAGCCATTTTCAATACACAGTCGCCATTAGCAATTTTGCACACTTACTCGCTGCACTGTACTCTGACATGCACCAACACACCTCTCCGTATGTGGACTGATGCCAGCGCCACCGTGCGACGACCGCATGGTCACACCCTGAGGTGATTTAAACCCGCAAACCGCCCACCAGAGCGTTGTTTCACCATGTATCAGCATTATCCTTAATTTATGAGCATGAGTGTGGATGACGTTGTGCTGAGAGAAAATCAGTTTTACGTAGTAGTGGACACGGTCATCTGGAAAGACCACCTGTCGCCTCTCAGTGGACGACAGTTGCAGCGCTGGCGTGCAAATTACAGTCCTTGTCTCCGATGAGCAGCAGTCAATACGGGTCCAGGCCCGTCCTGCAGAGGGTCATACAACAGTAAGACTCGTACACAGTAACGTTTGGTGATTGGTTGTTTAGGTGACACTGTTGATAGCCCCTTGGTTCACCTGGGCAGTCAGTTTTTCAACAGTTGGACGTCTATTCGCCCTTACAAATCTCCGCATCCATCGTTCGCTCCTGTCACCTATGGCCTGTGCTGCACCCCAGTTGCCTTGTCACCAGTTTGGCTAGCGCCATTTTGCCATGCACAGTGTACTTTAACCACGCGAACCGCGAACGCTTTACAGACTTAGCCGTTTGAGAAATGCACCCATCCTTGACCTGAAAGCCAATGATTGTGCCCTTTTGGACGTCAGGTAAATAGATCCGTTTCTGCACTACGACAACGACTGCACTGTGGTCCGCGTCCTCCCGATAGGCTTTATATATATATATATATATATATATATATATATATATATATATATATATATATATATATATATCCTCCACTGCTAGTGCTGCCACTTCCCGTCTGTGAGTGGTTACTGCACGTTGATGTCGAGTTACGCGATGGTCACATTAATGTGCCTAGAGTGTGTATGACTTTCTTACACTAGCAATATTATCGTTATACATAACTGTATGTGCGCGTATGTCTCGGTGGCTGAGTGCATGAGTGCCAGAATAGAAATCCAGATGTCACCTGTGGCACAGATTTGTTAACGTGAGAAATGCCAAGACGCGAGGTGGTTGATGACTACATCAAAGAGTAAGCCCCACCAGTAATTTGCATTTCTAAGGTAGAAAGTAGCCAAGAACATACCACTTCCTACAGCCGCAGAGTTAGTGTAGCATTGCGCTGTTCAAACAAACCTGCGGGTTAATCACAATGGTCCGAACGTGAACGGCAGAAAATTCGACAAAGTGTCATAACAGAAATACGAACATGTGGTACATAAAATCTGCTTTCCTGATTATTACTAGAGACTTACATACCTGTTGAAAAATTTATCTACTACAGAAATGCACGAGATAAGCGGCCAATGAAATTACTTTGCTACTATAATGGACCAATGATGATGTCGGAGAAAGTAAAATCTTTAACTTAACTAGCAGTTATAGGAATCGAATAACGTAACATTGTAAGGTGCTGTTGGGAATATATTTTAGTAAGTGACTGGTTTCGATCAAAGACCATTTTTCGGCAAAGATTAGGTTAACAGCTAGAGTTACCTCGGAATAAAACGGCGTCCTGGACGCTGTATTCTCCTTACAATGTTTCTACTTTAGATCAGTCCACACGATTAATACAGGATATTTTACGGTTGTTGCTGTTCATAGTGATTTATCTCCAACAGCCTAATTGGACGTTAATGGCCCTGTCCTCGTATTAATACACAGTTTGTGATATTTAATTACGTTCTGGGTCAACTGAAAGCGGCTGCACCAATCGCCAGTCATCTGCCATTTAGCTACGGTCCGCTGCAGGCAACAACGTCTTTCTCTAACACTACGGCGGGATTTCAGTGAGTAATGCAACACTTTTTTTCAGTATTCCTATACACCATATTATTCTCACTCTTTTGGGCTACAAAAACTTATTTTTCGACAAAATCTCCGGTCAATGCGACGGCGTCATGCCACCTTACTGGGTTACTCAGTGTGGAGGGGGGGGGGGGGGGGAGCTGTATGCCCGCACAGTACCATTCTCCTTGCTGCATCAGTAACCTCCCATCATCCACATATTGCTTCCCACGGAGGGAATCCTTCACTGGGCCAAACAGATGGAAATCGGAAGGAGCGGGAGATCAGCGGGCACGCACCTTTGAGTACCCCAGCTGGTGGATGAATGTGCCAACACTACTAACAGAGACGTCCAGTTTTGAACGAGGTATTTGATTTTTATCCATCCTACACCTCGAATGAGAGTGTCCACACGTTCCAGCGTGGTAGAAGTCACAGCACGCGGGGGATCTTGACAGACGCCTCGCCCGAAGACTCACCATGCTTTTGTTCACTGTCAGGTTTCCGTAGGCATTCTACGTGCACCTATAGATATCTGCGATGCTCTGAGTTTCCACCAAAAGAACTCAATGGTAGCTATCTGCTTGGAACGCACCTCCATCACAGACGCCATTTTGAAGGCTAACTACAGCGTCGCCACCCATCGGAACTTCATGAATCTATAGTGTCTGAACCGGGAATATTCCACAATGTCCCACAGTAAATTCCGCATTTTTTCAAATCAAACTGGCAGTGAAAAAAAGGTGTTGCATTAATTACTGAACGCCCTTTGTATTTTGAATATGACGCCTGATGGGGAAAAAAAGGCATTAGACTAGGGAGATGTGGCGACTCACCTATTCTGAGTTTGAACCTCTGGAAGGACTCCCTGTTGATCTGGTCGAGAATGGTCATCAGCTGTACGGCGAACTCAACCAGGATGACCACATTGTGCTCTTGCTGGCGGCAAGCGTCCTGCAACAGATGCGTAGGTCGGTACCTCGATGGTGCTGTGTTTAGCACACTGACTGAGCCCGGCAACTGGCTCACACGTGGACGACGTGATGCCTACTGCACTACTCTGAATTAGGACCACATTGTCTGATGAGATGTCAGCTTATTTAGGCCAAAGATTAAAATCATGAAACTACTAACAATTAAGAAAACTACACTGTTCTGTAAAACTTGAGGACAGGGTAGATCAAGTAACATAACATGTCAACTTATTGGTGGAACGTGTGTAAGCGCTGGTGCATGTTGCCAGAGGTCTTCCTGTCATGTACGGGAAGCCAGACAACATATAGCGTGAGGCTAGCGTGATTATAGTGTTAAATGGGGCTGCCTCCGCAACACGAGTCAATTGAAGGAACTGGAAAAGACAGAGTGTGTCAGTCAGTTCTTAATTACAACATGGCCGGGTGATAACACCTGTACGACTTCAAAAGCGAAAGAGTCGTCGGGAAACTGTAAGAAGGACCAGCTGGGACGAGCAGCCAAGGACTTTGCTATTACTCACAGCATTCCAGAATGAGATTTTCACTCTGCAGCGGAGTGTGTGCTGATATGAAACTTCCTGGCAGATTAAAGCTGTGTGCCTGACCGAGACTCGAACTCGGGACCTTTGCCTTTCGCGGGCAAGTGCTCTACCATCTGAGCTACCCAAGCACGACTCGCGCCCCTGCGAAGGTCTGCAGGGGAGCTTCTGTAAAGTCTGGAAGGTAGGAGACGAGGTAATGACAGAAGTAAAGCTGTGAGGACGGGGCGTGAGTCGTGCTTGGGTAGCTCAGATGGTAGAGCACTTGCCCGCGAAAGGCAAAGGTCCCGAGTTCTAGTCTCGGTCCGGCACACAGTTTTAATCTGCCAGGAAGTTTCACTCACAACATTGTTTGACGTCCATCGCGAGCGTTCCAGAGCTCAGGCACTAGCAAGGTATGCCATCCCATGCTCCACAGTGGCTCGGCGACTGCATGGGGGTGGTGTCTTTGCCTGACGACCAGTACTTTTTGTTCCATTGACAACCACACATCGGCGTCACCGTTAGGGATGGTGCCAAGAGCAAAGTGACTGGCCCAACGAGGAGTAGCGTAGCGTGCTCTTTTCGGCTGAAAGAAGATTCGGTTTGAGTAGTGATTCTCGAGTACCCTCATGTTGCCATGTTTCCACTAGGCTGCAGAAGTTTCACTGGAAGTCCTTACACATTCTCCATACGGTCCCGATCCTTCCCCATGTCACTTGCATATTTTTGGAGCCCTGAAGAAATTCGTGGCTGTCGATTTGTTTCAGAGGAAGACGTGCACGTCTGGGGGCAATCATGGTTCCGTAGTGAACTGCAAATATTTTTCCATGAAGGCATTGACCATCTTGTCTCACACTGGAATAGATGTATTAACAGTTACGGCGACTGCTTTTGAAGTAACTGACAGTTTACGTCCTTTTCCGTCTCTCTCGTTTACATTTGACTGTCCATTGTACATCGCAGTGACAAATCATGCAAAAGTTACTTTCGTCCTTACGTTTTGCATAGCATCGTAATTAACCACAGAATGAAGGAGACTGAATTGATTATCAACCGTCATTATGTCAAAGACTGTCATTTACATGGTGGAAGTAGGTCTAATAGTAATTGGGATACGATAAAGAATGGATTGTCTTTGGCTGTGCCTCGATATGGTAAGAGGAACAACACCACACTTTTATCGAGATTACGAAAATATAAAACTGAAGTTGCCAAAAAGTCCATTTCGAGTCGTTTCGCCATCTCTCGTCCTAAGGAACCTTCAATGGGAGACGAGTGAAGACATTGATATATTACGCAAAAATCTTAGCTACTTTATGATGCTATTTAGGAATTCATGAAAATAACTATAACGAGCATTTTATTGATTGACTTTATTCGAATGTGTCCCTCAAGTTACAGTAGAAGTGGTGGAATCGCGTCCACGTACGAGCGATCGATGCGGTTCGAAGACAGTTCGCACAGTTCCGGGAAGAAAAAGGTTCTCACTTTATTTGAATGTTCTTGAAATTTATATTATTATCCTCCAGACAGTGCTATTATTGCAGCCCATCTGAATGATATCCTGGGAAATGTCATTACTGACAGTCCTGCGGTTTTTTTTATTTTTCGTAATGCTGTACTCCATTTACGTAGATTGAAATGAATTGACGCTGAGTTACGATATTTGTGATACAAGGACTCAGATAACTCCTGCGATATTTACGCTCACTTCTCTCTACGACAGAAGAGAACTACCACTTTTTCATCTTTAAAGAACAGTAAGTATTGAAAAGAAAGATTATTTCAATACCATACGGAAGTTAGAAAAGATAAATAAATTACAAGTTGAATTACAAATTAATGAGAGCTAAAATAAAACAGTAACACTCCAAAGGAACAATATATTAGACACTAAAATTCAGAAAATTGAATCAACCATGCAGGAGAAAAAAATAAATCCGTAAATCAGCTTTCAACTTCCAGACCACAAAAGATATTGTAGTGGAAAGAAAACTGTATTATTCAAATAATGTACTGCTACATTAGACACTATCATGCCAGTTGAGTGTAACAGAAACAAGAAACAACGCAGACCATCTACGCCAGCAAATAATAGAGCTACACTTTACAGCGGAAAATAAACTGCAGTTTAACGAGAAGGAAGCAGCGAAATAATGAAAATGAAGCAACAAAAAGAAGTGAGCAGAAGCAGTAAGCTGCAACAGTCAACAGGCCACGTACATGTGGAATGTTGCCATAGTAACATCGGGCTTTCAGTCTGTTTCGCGCAACTAATAATTTACTCAGAAGACTGATGGGTCTGCACAATATATGGAGGAGTGATATAGTAATTAAGAGCTTCTACATCTACATGGTTATTCCGCAACACGAACTTTAGCGCTTGACGGTTGGTGCAATACACCATTTTCATATCGTATCTCTGTCGTCGCACCCTAGAATATCTCGTGAGGAAGAAGAAAACCTAAATATGTCCGTGAGAACCCTAAATTCTCTAATTTTATAGCGAGAGTCAATCTTCACTGTGTAGTTGGGAGGGGTAGGGCAACAAAATGATTTCGTGATTCAAGGAGATCGTTCACTGAAATTTTGAGAAAAGATTTAGCCGAAGTGGAACACTTCCTTCTTTCAGTGGTTAAAGTCATAATTTGCTTGTCACATCCATGAAATGCTCTCCCGCCTTTAGCTATAACACAAAACGAACGCGCTCGTCTTTGAACTTTCGCAACGTTCTGTCAATTCTATCTTATAAGGATCCTATACTCCACAGCACTGCTGTAGAGGAAGACGTAATAACTTAGTGTAAGTAGCTTCTTGAGTGGCTCTGTCGCACGTCCTAAGTGATCTGTTTGGTTCGTCTGTTCTGCAGGACTTTCTATACGATCGTTTCTGTTTAATTTGGTTCCGGTTGTAATTCCTGGAGGTGTAGTGCTGGACTACACCCAGACTAGGTCAAACGTCGAAATACTGTCCAGAAAATATCATCACCAATCTGTCTGGAAAATATGTGCTGGGGAAAACCTGAGAAATCGTATCTGCTTGTCTGTCAGAAATATTTCTTCTAGACAAAGTGCGCCTAAGGCTTTTTCATATACGACACATAATACTGGTTGCGCTCTCTTGCATTCGCTGCTCTTAAATCAATTGGAGTGTTAATATGAACTCCGAATGGTACTGCAGAATTAATATTTACTACATTATTAGTTATCTGGTGCATTGAACGCTGTGAATGACATTAAATGAGAATAAGTATTGGTACTACTGGCTTAAAAGCATACAACATGTACGCTAAAACTTCAGAGAGGGTTACAATGAACGACAGATGATTTGAGATGCGGCAGAAAGTTGCGATGTAGAAGGTAACGTAGCCCATTGCGCAGCTGTATAACGACTGGACATTTACTTAGTGAATTGTGACTGGTTCAAAAGTTGATCATTTACATAATTTTTATTTCATGTTTTGAGAAGTTAGTAAACAAAGTAGAAAGAGGAAAATATGGCGGTGACATTGCTGGACATTGCATGCCATTCTGTTAATGTTAAAATGTAGATATATTTAGGCCCTTCTGGAAAAAATGGAATTCCTTATAAGAGAACTCGGTGGCTCATTTAACTAATCTACATGTGTGTTGTTAAATAAACAGCAAGTTGTAGTTGGATTTAAATGTCAAGAACAGTCTGGAACCGCGCGAACGCTACGGTCGCAGGTTCGAATCCTGCCTCGGGCATGGATGTGTGTGATGTCCTTAGGTTTACGTAGTTCTAAGTTCTAGGGGACTGATGATCTCAGAAGTTAAGTCCCATAGTGCTCAGAGCCAGCCATAAATGTCAAGAGTAGTGGGTTTTCTAGTAAAGTGGAATTCCTATTCTAGATCATATTTAGTGCAAAAGCACCGTGATTTTCAAACTCTTGCACTTAGCATTTCCACCAGACTACAACTGTTATTTCTTTCGTAATACGGAATGAGACAGATAAACATTACGAATTATACTTTTCAAATACAACATAAGGAAAAAAATTAGAGGTCACAATCTAGAAGACGGTGGATTCGGTGTATAACGAGAATAAAGATGCACTAGAGCACGCGATTTATTGGCGATTGAAATGGTCTTGCGATAACATTTAAGTATTACGAAAAAATACAGTTTAACTGGCGTTTATCTTAGTTGCTACTATAAATTATGTAAACTGCCGTGTTTTACATTAAAATCTATACTACGCGAGCGATCTTCTCCATGCTGTGGAGAGATCTTCTTGTAGGAGATCCTCCATGCTGTTCCACACGCACGATTGGCGCGCTGGAAGAAGGACTGTCTGTAAGCCTCCGTTTGAAATCGTATTTCTCTGATACGACCAGTGCAGTGCCAGAGACTGTGCCGATGTGTGCGTTTCTAGCGACGCCCATTTGCACTTGTAGAAAACCGTCTCCGGAAATTTGACATCAGGATGTCGAACGTCTATCAATACAGAGCCGGTTAAGACGCAGACACAGCAATAATTACAATAGCCAGTTGTTCCTGCTTAACTTTGCGGTTATCGACTGAAGCTCCAGTTTTCTTGTGTTTTACTGCGGGAAGAGTTTTGAGATTATTTTATATACGAATCGTGTTTCTCTTCTCAGAACCGTCTCTATAGCATGGGTTATTTGAACTCTGAAATTATGTCGGGACGAAGAGTACTCAAAGGTTTGGTGGAGGAAATTTTTGTACACGAACGACAACGTTGATGAATTACACGTCCGTAACACTCTTACGACAAATCAACATAATGGAGATGTTACTAAACAAATAAATGTAGGTGGCTCTTTCACCTTAAATCACTTCAAATCGATTTTTCATAGTTGTGGCTATTGGCATCCCTCATTGAATCTCTTTGCGGGCAATGAACTGCCTCTCCGCAGGAAATCTTTCGGGACCAAATGTCTGCCATGTTTACTGGCCATGACGCTATCATAAGGTTGAACCCTGCTACATTACGACTTTCCACTGGAAAACTTCAGTCCTCGTTTTGAAGAAGCCAGGATACGTTATTGTTTTGATGTGATTCGTCTACAGTGCGGAAAAAAGAAATGATAACTTTTTCAAAACTTCGTAATTGTCTTCCATTGCGCTGCAATAGCTGCGCCACAACTTTGGCCACCCATGAGATTCAGGTGTCCAACTGGTTGCTGTCTTGAAGGTGTGTAGATGTGGATAAAGCTGTAGCAACAATAATGTCATCTTATGGTGGCTCAGTAATAGTGAGAAAGCGTGGCTCCCCGCGACGTCACGATCGGTCTAAGAGACGTTTGAAACAGCTTGTCGACAAGTGCGAAACAAAGGCCACAGCTCAAAGGCTCATGTGATGTGTAAGGTGTGTTAATGACGTCACACTGGCACCATATTTCCGTGATTCTGCTCAACGCTACCGTTGACGTGGCACACGACGACAGGGTCGTCACACCCTCCCTTACCCATATTTCACCTCTTCTTTTGCCGCTTCGGCGATGGAGGTCAGAAATGCGACACTCGACGTTGAAATCACGCAGTTTTCTTAAGGGTGGCATAGGAAAACATCTTAGACAGACCGCCGCTCAGAATCGACTGGAAACGACCTTCGAGGGTGGTACAAATGGCGTCAATGGAACAACCGCTCTCCTTGGAGCGTTGATTCCCACACAATACGCCATCGGAAAAGACAGTTTGCAGTGCGTTCTTGACCATGTTCGACAATGCTCACTGGACGTTTCAAATCTAGTCTGTGGACATCGTGAGGCTTAAACCCCGCTGAACTTGATCTGACCCTTTTGGAGTGTAGTGCAACCGCAATGTTTGCTCTGGTATGCAGGGTAGAACCACTGGCGACTGTTCAAAACACTTCCATTCCCTGCCTACGCTTTTGTGGCACATCTTGCATGATTCGACATCTCCTATCCTCCTTTATTACCAACGTTTTTTGACTGCAGTCTTACACGTGATCGAATAGCTATTGGCTGCTGACTTCTGTCCCTCACGCATAAAAATTTAATACGAATGGAGCATATAAAACCTCTACATAAATCCACAGATATCATCTGAAACTCCGTATCTATCCAGATACCTTTAAGGGGGGTAGGACTTCAAACGGGCCGACTTGGATCTGGAGAGGCACCACAGGACATTTTAATTTCCACTGTCTATACCTTTACAAGCAAATTCATAAAACTTTGTCAGCATGACCAGGAAGGATTCAGGATTCACACTCGTAGCAGTGGAAGTTCAAAAACATAACAAAATAATTTTTTTTACATGTGAAGTTTCATCATTTTTTCACATACTATTGGCTGCATTTGTTGCTGTAGGTACACTTTTCTTCATAATAAGAGAGGCTGTTCGATACACAGCATACAAACCATACTTACACGTGTCTGAAACTCTAGAATCTATTTAATTTATGAAAAAAATGAATGAATGTTATGTTTAGAAAAAAATCAAATTTTGTAGTTAATTATCTCAATTTTTACCACAGTTTTTAATAGATTTGGAAAATTCTAGAGTTTCATACACCTGTAAGTATGGTTTGTATGCTGTGCAAAATTCATAAAGAATCTCTCTTACTTGTGAAGAAAAATGTACCTATAGCAACAAATGCAGCCAACAGTAAGTGAAAAATGATGAAATTTCATATCTAAAAAAATTTATTTTGTTATGTTTTTGCATTTCCACTGCTATGAGTGTGAATTCTGAATCCTTCCCGGTCATGCTGACAAAGTTTTATGAATTTATTTGTAAAAGTATAGACAGTTTAAATTAAAACGTCCTGTGGTGCCTCTCCTGCTCCAAGTCGGCCCGTTTGACGTCCTACCCCCCTTAAGAAGGGGCTCTTCTCTTTGCAATAGAGAGATGAACTAGCGCTGTGGCCTACTGTAGAATTACAAGAATCTTGCACGGCTTTGACAAGCGGACGATTCGAATTCATCGGGAAATACTGTCCCGGCTAATGGTTTTCCCTTGGCTCTGATAACACGCCTCGATTTCCGCAACTCTGAACGATGGGCAATTAATTCCGATTTTTCAAAACTTCGCGTTCCGTTGCGCCCAGTAAGCGAACAAGGACGGCCGCCTAACGCGAGTTTCGCTGCGAGGCATTTTTCGGTCGAACGCAGATGTAAAGTGAGGCGTTCAGATTCCGCGGCTGGGATTATTGGCACGCACTGCGGGCTCTCGCTTTGAGTTTCGCCGGTTTAATTTCCGGCTCAGCGGTGACGTCACAGGGCAGCAAGCAGTAGCAGTAGCAGCAGCGGCAGCAGCGGCAGCAGCGGAGGCGGCATCGGCGGCTGCGACGACGAAAGCGGCAAAGCGTTGCGCGAAGCGAAGCGGGCACCCGGCCTGCGGCGCGGTGTCGGCGCGAGCTGTGATTAAGGCGCTGGTGAGAGGAGGCGGCAGCACACACGCAGAAACAGCTGCGACTACGGGCACGGCAACTGGCGTGCCTCCACACTTACTTTGGCTTCGTCCTGCAATGTGGGCGCGGCGGGGCGAAGGCGCAGCGCCGGAACACAGAATCTCATTAGCGTTAGTGTCGATGACACACACACACACACACACACACACACACAGACATACACAGACAAGCACATGGGTGATCCAGCAACTAAAGCTCCTTTAGCTTCAATAAATTCAAGAACTTATTTTGACAGCGAAAACACTTCACATACGAAACTGAAACTCATTTAACTTCTCTGTAGGAGCATTCCTTCTGTTTGAGCGTATGTCTTATCTCTCCAAGAGCTTTAGAGGTAACATTGTGTAGGCGACTCCTGCTAGTCCCTCAAGTTTTTTCAGAGCATTCTCCACCTCGGCATCACTTCATAACCATTTTCTACCCCGCATCTCACTGACCTTCGTGAGAAAACGAAAATCTCTAGAAACATCTTGCAAATTGGAAAGAGGAGGCTCAAAACTTCCCCACTGAAATTAGCAGCGAGCCCTCCGGTTGCAGCAGTAATGTCAGGGCGGGAATTTTCGTGAGAATGCAAAATACCGATAGAAAGAATTTCGCGACTATGATTTTGGAATCTTCGCCGTGATTCTCTTGGTGTGCCACAATACCGATCGTAATGTCTTTTCATGTTAAATCAGTTAGGAAAAAACACTCAGAATAGAGACAGATAGATAGATGGATATATATAGTGAGAGAGACAGACAGAACACGAGTTATTTTGACATTTTTCGCATTTTTACTGGTTTTTCGATGATAATCGGATGATTACATTTTAGTACGATGAAGTGAGTCACACACTCCTCACCACCAGTAAAAATTTGATCAAGTAAAACATTTCCATTTCCGTGATACTGTTTCGAAAATGTAAGTGTTGCAGCTACACTACTGACCATTAAAATTGCTATACCAAGAAGATGTGGAGATGGTAAACGGGTATTCATTGGACAAATATATTTTACTAGAACACACATGTGATTACATTTACACGCAATTTGGGTGCATAGATCCTAAGAAATCGGTACCCAGAACAATCACCTCTGGCCGTAATTACGGCCTTGATACGCCTGGGCATTGAGTCAAACAGAACTTGGATGGCGTGTACAAGTACAGTTGCCCAAGCAGCTTCAACACGATACCACAGTTCATCAAGAGTAGTGACTGGCTTATAGTGACGAACCAGTTGCTAGGCCACCATTGACCAGACGTCTTCAGTTGGTGAGAGATCTGGAGAATGCGCTGGCCAGGGCAGCAGTCGAACATTTCCTATATCCAGAAAGGCCCGTACAGGACCTGCAACATGCGGTCGTGCCATATCCTGCTGAAATGTAGGGTTTCGCAGGGATCGAATAAAGGGTCGAGCCACGGGTCGTAAGACATGTGAAATGTAACGCCCACTGTTCAAAGTGCCGTCAATGCGAAGAAGAGGTGACCGAGACGTGTAACCAATGGCACCCCATAACATCACGCCGGGTGATACGCCAGTATGGCGATGACGAATACACGCTTCCAATGTGCGTTCACCGCGATGTCGCCAAACACGGATGCGACCATTATGATGCTGTAAACAGAACCTGGATTCATCCTAAAAATGACGTTTTGCCATTCGTGCACCCAGGTTCGTCGTTGAGTAGACCATCGCAGGCGCTCCTGTCTGTGATGCAGCGTCAAGGATAACCGCAGCCATGGTCTCCCACTGATAGTCCGTGCTGCTGCAAACGTCGTCGAACTGTTCGTGCAGATGGTTGTTGTCTTGCATACGTCCCCATCTGTTGACTCAGGGATCGAGACGTGGCTGCACGATCCGTTACAGCCATGCGCATGCGGATAAGACGCCTGTCATCTCGACTGCTAGTGATACTAGGCCGTTTGGACCCATCACGGCGTTCCGTATTACCCTCCTGAACCCACCGATTCCATATTCTGCTAACAGTCATTGGATCTCGACCTACGCGAGCATCAATGTCGCGATACGATAAACCGCAATCGCTCTGGGCTACAATACGACCTTTATCAATGTTGGAAACGTGATGGTACGCCTTTCTCCTCCTTAAACGAGGCATCAGAAAAACGTTTCACCAGGCAACGCCGGTCAATTGCTGTTTGTGTATGAGAAATCGGTTGGAAACTTTCCTCACGTCAGCACGTTGTAGGTGTCGCCACCGGCGCCAACCTTGTGTGAATGCTCTGAAAAGCTAATCATTTGCATATCACAGCATCTTCTTCCTGTCGATTAAATTTCGCGTCTGTAGCACGTCATCTTAGTGGTGTAGCAATTTTAATGGCCAGTAGTGTGTTTCCCGTTTTGTCAGAGCCGTTCCGTCGTCGGGAAATATATTGTGTGCGAATTTTGCCATAGTCAAGATGTTCGCAGAAAGTTTTGTCGAGCAAATAAGGAGAAATATTTGGAGTTTTTCAAATCATCTGTGGTATGTGATGGATGTTTGGATCGAGTTTCGTTACGCATGTCTGTCCGTCCATTGGTGAACATTTCACATCTCTTCACTATCATATAACGATACTCTTCGTTTAGCTGGTGGCAGATTTCCGCAGAGGCGGTCTCTGCGGCCGAGCGGTTGTAGAAGCTTCAATCCGGAAGGGCGCTGCTGCTACGGTCGCAGATTCTAATCCTGCCTCGGGCGTGGATGTGTGTGATGTCGTTAGGTTAGTTAGGTTTAAGTAGTTCTAAGTCTAGGAAACTGATGACTTCACACGTTAAGTCTCACAGTGCTTAGGGCCATTTGAACCATTTTAGCAGACTGAGACCATTCAAAAGACGAAAAACAGCTATGACCTTACGGTCTTCTGACTTTCTCATCAGATAGTTTATTGTAAACTATCACAGAGTGCATAACAGCGACTTGTTTCCACTGGCACTAACACAAAACCGAGACAAGAGGTCTAGGAAACGCACGACTTGGGTAGAAGCCTGATACGAGTCTGCGCAGCAGGAACGCCTTATAGACCTTTACTTCCTGGATTACCCTCGTCCAGCACACACACGCACACTGAAGAAGTGGTCGACATCAGCAGCAGACTCTGTCTGTACGGACAAAATTTCCTCGAAGATGTAAACCATCTAGTTATAAGACTAATTACTTTGAAGAAATCTTGCAACATATAACTCAGTAAGCTAGAATTTACTCCCCTCTGCAACTATGATCTAATTTGAATTGTTGTGTTTCATGCTTAATGAATGAACTGTATGTAGAATGTTGAGAAGTATCCAGCTACTGCAAACTGGGATGTCTTTAGATCAGGCGCTAAATTAGAATCATCAATATGCACAATAGGCACGGATGACATGGATTAGCAAGTTGTTTTTACAATTTTATATTTTTTACGAAAAGTAAGTTGCTCTTACTTTTAAATTCATCCTTATTGTATTATTCTTGACAACCCTATTCAATCAAACAATTGTAAATAGCCACTTAAAAAAATTAATTTTGCGGACATCAATTCAAGATGTAAAATATTAATTTATGCTTGAACCTTTTCTTCTGCCAAAGAAAGTACTGGTCAGAATGACTTTAGGCACAATATTGATTACGCAGACAGTGCTGGCTTCAAATAGAACTTTGTGGCGTAATGTCCAATATCCGAGTAACTCCACAAAATGTGAACCTGAGGGTATTCAACCATGGATAATGTGGTGACAAAAAACATTTTGAAGGGCCATCTCTAGCAATGCGTAGACATCATCCGTCTCTTAGTAAAAATGAGGTGTCTAGTATCAAAACCGGCCAAGTCATGAAATTTTCGAAAATGAGCTCATGTTATCAATTTAAATTATAAATATATTACTATCAGATAAAACACGAATGTGCTTCAAAATCGAACATTTCTTCGTGTAAGACAGCACTGTATTCTAGGTTGTGTGGCCAGGTGTTACAGGCATTGAATTTATAAAGTGCTGTCAAGCAACGAGCAAAAGTCTTCATATCACAGCATTTTTATTTAGGACCGAATCTTGTGTTGTTAGATTACGCAACAATGTGATCATATCTGTAGGCATAATAATTCCTTATGTTATATATTCTTTGAAGTCCTGATATTTCATTTCTATATTGACAACATCAACCTGTTTCACAAATTTCCGTACTGACGGTGTTCTTTTGTCATTATCGTGTATTGTTTAGTGTACATTGCGTCTGTGTTTCACGTGAAATTTCTGATATTCTAACGCAAGTGAGAGCAAAAGTGCAGACTTAAAACAACAATATTACTCAGTTTATGTGGACTGATTCTAATAACATATCTGATTATTTGCAAATCATTTTCTTTTTGTTGTGTTCAAGATATGAGCGAACTACAAGCTTTTAGGGAGAGAAACCCTATTTTGTAAGGTACTCAGTTTTCGGTTCAAATGGCTCTAAGCACTATGGGACTCAACTGCTGTGGTCGTAAGTCCCCTAGAACTTAGAACTACTTAAACCTAACTAACCTAAGACATCACACACATCCATGCCCGAGGCAGGATTCGAACCTGCGACCGTAGCGGTCGTGCGGTTCCAGTCAGTTTTCGGACGTCCTCCTTGATATGACATTGCCGTATTTACGATAAAATGCATTTTTTTACCTATAAAGAAAAGCAATTGCAATGTTTCTATGTTTTCTTGTAATTGCTTTATTTAAAAGATTTTTTTGGAACTTAAAAAAAAGATACAGTTTTATAAAACCAGAATAAAATTACATAAAATTGCAACAAATATGACCAGGTCAAAACTGAAATTAACTAAAGACTGGGTTCATTATGAATCAGATTTCACATAAAGTAGAACTTAAATATTAAACCACTAAGGATGTAACTAT
The DNA here is from genome assembly GCF_021461385.2 of Schistocerca piceifrons. Classification (NCBI taxonomy): domain Eukaryota; kingdom Metazoa; phylum Arthropoda; class Insecta; order Orthoptera; family Acrididae; genus Schistocerca; species Schistocerca piceifrons. The sequence continues at coordinate 899,631,566 of NC_060140.1, read as the reverse complement.
GAAGGAATGGTTCCGAGTTCGAGTCTCGGTCCGGCACACAGTTTTAATCTGCCAGGAAGTTTCATGAAAGAATAACGTTTGTTGCCATCCTTGTTTTGTAACTAGAGGTTTTTTGTCCATATTGTAAAACATGCCTTCAATGACATGGCTGATTTTGATACTACGTGCCTCATTTATACAAAGAGAGCATGTAATTCTCGATTTTATTGTTTGTTTTAGTTTCCAAATAGTGAAAGTTGTGACCTTGAACTATTGAATCGTGGTGTCACTATCTGCACACGTATTACACAAATGTTATATGCCAAATGATAAGTGATTTTCTACAAGGACATTCCATGTTGAAGTTATTTCGGTCTCCTTGACGCATTAGATTTAAACGGAATCAAAAGTCAAATATTTGGACGATAGTCACTTCTTATATCATAGACAGATTAACTTTATTTATGACCGGCTATGGAAGAAACTCGTGTAAAAGAGGGTGCATAAGAGGAGGGACCAAACGTTTAATCGGGACTGCACACACAACCTCCGAATGTTATCATCAGTCTTACGTCGCTCGTCTGCTGCATTCATCCATCACCCACTGATTGACATTCGCTGGTTGACTGGCCGCCTTGCTCTGTGGACTTTCACAGGCACAGAGCGCCAGGTGATCCACTGCCTAACAGCCTACCAATAACCTAGCCGACCCTGGCGAGGTGGCGAACAATGACGGTATCTACCAACATCACAGTGAAGGAGCCGTCGTTCTTCACCAGTGGTGACCTTTCATTCAGCCGCTCACTGATTGTTTGTAAAGTGTCTCACAACTGCATTCAGGGTACCACGAGGGATAATTAATTCGTAATATATCTCTCACGCATGCCAAATGACTGATAACTAAACATTACCAACTTGACCTCATATTTTAATAACAAAAAGCGCACTTGCGAGATATCAGACCCACCAATCGACCCCCGCGAAAATTTAGGCCATAATTGTTTCAGTATGCAGTTAGATTTATGGCTGCGCAGTCGATCCACACGGTGATGTCGACAGGCAGCCATAGATCTAATTCCATGCATATGTCATACCTCTTTGACGCCGATCAGCGTCTCTGGCGCCTTGTGTATCTGTGGCCGCATGCTCATTGGTGCGGTCCGCGGGTTTAAAAGGACGGAGCAAGTGCTGGAGCGTCAGTCAACTCGGCTCACTCTGAGGATGGCTGGACGGTATACAGCCGAAATATTAGAAGAAGTCTAATTTATACGGCTGCACATCCGAAATTTTATGAAACAATCTTTGGGCCGTGAAAATATGAAAAAAAGTCATTCACTCGTTTTTGAAAATTAGGAATCCAAATCTTTGTGCTCAAGTCACGTCATATTCTCGTCTCGTTAGACTTTGCTTCCATTCTTCACTGGTTGTTTGCCTTGAGTCTCCTCACTAGGACTCACCATTATTTTTTCATTTTTATTGTATTCATAATGTTTAACCTTTCTGGGTAATATTTATTCTTTTAAGTACAGCGTTCTTAAATTGTTCATTCCATGTTTTTAGGGCGTGCGTGCTTCTTTTCGCTTGTATTTTAAGTACCCCATTACCAATTTAAAGACGAATTACTTTCTTTGTTTACCAATCGAGTTATACAGCACCATATATTCTATGCAGGCTTACAAAACTGCTTTCCAGCAAGAGGAGACAACCAGTACGCAGATTTATGACGCTGTTACTATGGAAATCATTATAGACATACTTACACAGATACGCTAAGGTGAAGCTCTGCTCCGCGCGGTATTAGCCGAGCGGTCTCAGGCGCTGCAGTCATGGACTGTGCCGCTAGTCCCGGCGGAGGTTCGAGTCCTCCCTCGGGCATGGGTATGTATGTTTGTCCTTAGAATAATGTAGGTTAAGTAGTGTGTAAGTTTAGGGACTGATGACCTTAGCAGTTAAGTCCCATAAGATTTCACACACATTTGAACATTTTTTGAAGCTCTGCTGTCAGATGATCTTGTAAAGTGAAACTGGTAGCGCAAAGAGAGTCCCTTAGCACCTGTCGGTATGTTTTCTAACATTGTTGTTTTGGAATTGTCCAACCACTTTATTATTTCAAGTGTGTTTCCGGTAAACAAACTAATTTTTCACTTTTTCCTCAGTCCAGGAAATTTGGGAGAGCTGTGTGTGGACAAGCCAGTCAGTGTCTACAGTTTTAGTGACAGTAAAAGACAAGTTTCGTGTGGAATTATTCTCACCTAATCGTAAATGTTTTCTTTCTCTGCGGACAATGGCTCCTTCCATTGCGCTTATGAGTGCTGTGTCTTACGTCTATCTGATGTGTCCGGATGACCGTAAGTGATCTTTTAACAGTGTCGTGTCATGTTTATATAATGTGATAACGAGAGGAAGGAGAGGGTGGCGCAAATCTTCCTCATCAGGAACACCGCGAAGGGGGCGACAGACATAAACGTCCCCACCCGATGGAACTATCACTATCATCAGTCTTGTATGCTCTCAATTCACGAGACACTGCGGAGAGATTGAAAATTTAAACCAGGGCATTGGTGCCAAGACTGGTGATCAAGAAATTTACGCCACCACATCTACCATTGCCAGCCGAATACTGTTGGTGAACACTTCTTCCACCAACTGTATACTACACTACTGGCCATTAGAATTGCTACACCAAGAATAAATGCAGATGATAAACGGATATTCATAGGACAAATATATTATACTAGAACTGACATGTGATTACATTTTCAGGAAATTTGGGTGAATAGATCCTGACAAATCAGTACCTAGGCCATAATAACGGCCTTGATACGCCTGGGCATTGAGTCAAACAGAGCTCGGATGGCGTGTACAGGTACAGCTCCACATACAGCTGCAACACGATACGAAAGTTCATCAAGAGTAGTGACTGGCGTATTGTGACGACCCAGTAACTCGGCCACCATCGACCAGACGTTTTCAATCGGTGAGAGATCTGGAGAATGCGCTGGCCAGGGCAGCAGTCGAACATTTGCTGTATCCAGAAAGGCCTGTACAGGACCTGCAACATGCGGTCGTGCTTTATCCTGCTGAAATGTAGGGTTTGACAGGGATCGAATGAAGGGTAGAGCCACGGGTCGTAACACATCTGGAAAGTGACGTCCACTGTTCAAAGTGCCGTCAATGCGAACATGAGGTGACCGAGACGTGAAACCAATGGCACCCCATACCATCACGCCGGGTGATACACCAGTATGGCGATGACGAATACACGCTTCCAATGTGCATTCACCCCGATGTCGCCAAACACGGATGCGACCATCATGATGCTGTAAACAGAACCTGGATTCACCCGAAAAAATGACGTTTTGCCATTCGTGCACCCAGGTTCGTTGTTGAGTACACCATCGCATTCGCTCCTGTCTGTGATGCAGCGTCAAGGGTAACCGCAGCCATGGTCTCGGAGCTGATAGTCCACGCTGCTGCAAACGTCGTCGAACTGTTCGTGCAGATGGTTGTTGTCTTGCAAACGTCCCCATCTGTTGACTCAGGGATCGAGACATGGCTGCACGATCCGTTACAGCCATGCGGATAAGATGCCTGTCATCTCGACTGCTAGTGATACGAGGCCGTTGGGATCCAGCACGGCGTTCCGTATTACTCTCCTGAACCCACCGATTCCATATTCTGCTAACAGTCATTGGGTCTCGAGCAACGCGAGCAGCAATGTCGCGATACGAAAAACCGCAATCCGACCTTTATCAAGCCGGAAACGTGATGGTACGCATTTCTCCACCTTATACGAGGCATCATAACAGCGTTTCACCAGGCAACGCCGGTCAACTGCTGTCTGCGTATGGGAAATCGGTTGGAAACTTTCCTCGTGTCAGCACGTTGTAGGTGTCGTCACCGGTGGTGTGAATGCTCTGAAAAGCTAATCATTTGCATATCACAGCATCTTCTTCCTGTCGGTTAAATTTCGCGTCTGTAGCACGTCACCTTCGTGGTGTAGCAATTTCAATGGCCAGTAGAGTAACTGGATGCTTTAGCGGCCTCGGCTACAGGGCCGAGAAGGAGTGAGACTAATTTGGCTGCAAACAGATAAAACTAAGAATTGACATTTATTTTTCTTTTTTTCCCCTTTCGTCATTGTAGGAAGCTTGGGATGCTCTATGTGGAGACAGGAAACCTGAAGAGGAAGAAAGTAGTGACAGCAGCGAGAAGCGGAATGCAGCCACTGCCAGGGTGGGAGTGGAGGGTGGAGCGGACCGGTCGGCGCTCGGGTGAGAGTAGCGATGCGGGGCGCGACGCGGCTCTGCACTTACCCCTCCGCCGTCCTCCTTGCCAGGCCGCAGTCCCGAAGCCAGCATGTAAGTGCTGCCGATCGTCTTGATTTTCTCGATGCAGCTGAACTTTGGCTTCAGCAGCAGCTGTGGAAGAAACGAGCCACAGGTCACACAATGCCTTCCTCAGTGGCGAGTCCAAAACTCGGCTAGACTCAACGGATTACATGTTTTTTCCGTAACGACTAAATAAAGGAAAGCTGCCGTTGCGTGAAGAGAACTACCGAATAAAGAGTACAACTGTTCTACTCAGGCAATAATACACTAAACAAATACGCACCACTAAGGAATTATCCGAATGGGACGGAAATCGGTAGATGTGATGTAGACGTACAGACAAACACATGACTACAATTGTAGAAATGGTTCAAATGGCTCTGAGCACTATGGGACTTGTGAGGGGTCCGTAGCCCCTTACTATAACTTTGCACTCGGCACAGGTCGATAGGGCGAACAATCGATTGTGACGTGTTGCGAGAGCGAGTGTCGAGATGCGCCACAGTGGTTGGCAGGAATGGTGTGTGTGTGGAGGCCATTATTGGAATACAGGGTTTTTAACCGAGAGGGGTGTCACCATCGCCGTGGTTAGACCCCTAAATAATAAATAAATACCGCGAAAGTGATGAAGTATCTTTATAAAAGTAATCAGTGACGTTACTAGTTCCGATATTTAGTTTCGCGTCTACCGCGCCGGCCTAACCTTGGATTGCAGTGTTGGATGCAGTGATGGATTAGGGTGTGACGATAATGGCAAATGAAGAAAGCCTGTGCTGAGATTAGCCGTAATTAGATATGTATGACGAAGGCAGTGGCTGTCTCCTTTTTGTGTTTTGAGAACAATATAAGTTCGTAATTAGTAAAACTGTATTGGTGTTCCTTATTACCATACATTCAGTATTGTAGTATTGAACAGGACGAACTGGAAAGTAACAACTTCCGTAGCAGTCAATTCCGATTACCAGCCCCATTAGCTTCACGGCCATGTTAATAATAAATATTGGGCTGCTATTCGATCAGATCAGGTCGGGATAAAAACGGAGGTGTTACAGACTTAACATCTGAGGTCATCAGTACCCTAGAACTTAGAACAACTTAAACCTAACTAACCTAAGGACTTAAGTTTCCTTTAATTTACGTCTGTGGTCACAAACTTCTTGTTGACACATTACCGGTTCCGATCTTTAATGACCATCATCAGACCTGTTTCATAAAAACAAAGCCCTAATGTACTGCAACCATAGTGGCATCGTCAAATGTTAAATGCGGAATCAGCACAGCATTTAACATTTGACGATGCCACTATGGCTGCAGTACATTAGGACTTTGTTTTTATGAACAGATCTGATGATAGTCGTTAAAGACCGAAACCGGTAATCTGTCAACAAAAAGTTTTTGACCATAGACGTAAATTAAAGGAAACTTATTGCATGTACAGGTCACTGTTTTTTCGCGACGATGTCGCAGCTTGTGTAACCTAAGGACATCACACATATCCATGCCAGAGGCAGGATTCGAACCTGCGACGGTAGCAGTCGCGCGGTTCCGGACTGAAGCGCCTAGAACCGCTCGGCCACCACGGCCGGCGACTACAATTGAAGAAAAAAATGGATGATTTATTCAAGAGGAAGGGCATAAATCCAACAAGTCATTAACGTGTTGACCCACCTCTGGCCCTTATGCAAGCAGTTATTGTGCTTGGCGTTTGTTGACAGATTTGCTCCACGTCCTCTTGCGGGTCAGCGTGCCAAATTCTGTCAAGGTGGCGCATTAGATCGTCAGACTCCCGAGCTGATTGGAGGGCTCTGCCCGTAATGCTGCAAACGTCCTCAATTGCGGAAAGATCCGGCGACCTTGCTGACTAAAGCAGGGTTCGGCAAGCACGGATCTCAGCAGTAGAAAGTCTCGCCGTGTGCGGGCGGACAATATCTTGCTGAAATGTAATCCCAGGATGGCCTGCCATGAAGGACAACGAAACCGGGAGCAGAATATGGTCGACGTACCGCTCCGCTGTAAGGGTGCCCCGAATGACAACCAATGGGGTCGTGCAATGAAATGAAATGGCACCCCTGGTTCTCGGGCCGTATGGCGAAAGACAGTCAGGCTGGTAGCTCATCGCTGTTCAGGACGTCTCCAGACGAGACTACGGCCTTCAATCTCATTTACTGGAGTAGAATTGTCTTCAGTGATGAGTCTCGCTTCGAACTGAACTCCAAAGACCAGCGAAGACTTGTACGACGATATTATACTCCCCGTTCTGTTGCCCTCTGTGGCAAACCATCCTCTGACTTACATTTCAGCAAGATAATGACCTACCGCCGACAGCGAGAGTTTCTACTGTTTCTTCTCCTGCTTGCCAAACCTTACCTTTGCTAGCGAGGTCGTCGGATGTCTCCGCAACTGAGAACGTTTGCAGCATTATGGGCAGGACTTCGAAAACGAGTTCGGGATTTTGACCATCTAAGGTGCCATTTGGACTGAATTTGGCACGATATCCCCCAGGAGGACCTCCAACTCCGCTGTCAATCAATGGCAAGCCGAATAACTGCTTTCATAATGGCCAGAGGTCGGCCAACGCGTATATATTAATACCTTCAGCTGCTGAGGGGCGTTGATATATATCAACGGGGACGGGTGAAAATGTGTGCCCCGACCGGGACTCAAATCCGGGATCTCCTGCTTACATGGCAGACTCTCTATTCATCTGATCCTCCGAGGGCACAGAGGATAGTGCGACTGCAGGGACTACGGCGCGCACGCCTCCCGCGAGACCCACATTCTCACCTTATATGTCCACACACTACATTCGTAGTGTCCCTACCCAACACTCTCATTACTCGTGGAAGACGTAAGACTTCGGGTAATAGGTGTGCACATGCACAGAACAAGGTCATGGCCGGTATTGCAAGAACTATATACTTATTTGGATATAGTGTCTGTTCCTTCAGACATGTCCCAAAGAACAGACACCATATCCATATTAGTATACGTTATTGACTTGCTCAGTTTGTAAAGTTCTTTCTCTTAAATAAATCGTCTAATTTTTCTGAAATTGTAATCATTCATTTCTCTGTATATGTGCATCACAGATAGCAAGTTCAGCCAAATTCGGGTAATTCCTTCGTGGTAAGTCTTACAGCATTTATCAAGAGTTCATTTCAGTAACACAGATAGTTTCGCCTTACATAGCCGTTTTCGAAATGGCTTAAAATTTATGCTACCATTCGTTATGGTTTACAAACTATAGTAGAGTTGAAGCTCACTAGTAGTTTAAAACTGTGTGAAGGAACGGGGCTCAGACCTGGAACTTTTGCTTTTTGCGGGCAAGTGCTCTACTGACTGAGTTATTTATCACGACCAGCCTTCTTAATTTTACTTCTACCAAACATCTCATATCCTATAAACTTCACAGAATTTCTCGTACGAATGAAAATTCATTCTGGAAATAAGCCACCTGGCTGTGTCTATGTCACTCCTCCGCAGTAACCTTTCTACCAGGAGTCCTCGCCCACAAGATATTTAGGAGAACTACTGTGAAGTTAGGAAGGTAGGAGATGAGGGACTGGCAAAAATGAAACTGCGAGGTTGGGTTTTGCTTGGATACTCAGTTGGTACAGTATTTCCCCGTGATAGGCAGGGGTTCCAGATTTCGCTCCTGGTCCAGGTAGACAGTTTTAATCCGCCAAGAAGTTTCAGATGGGCACACACTCCGCTGCAGAGTGAAAATTCACTTAGTATGTAGTCGAAATGCTATGGTTCGTGACGGTTTAGAAACTGCTGTAGCAATGCTGTCGATTGTGGCGGTCGCGAAGCGTCGCAGAAATGGTATCGATCAGCATGATTTACAGACTAAGAGGGATATTCGGAAAATAAGTTCCGATCGGTCAAGAAATGGAAACCACTGTGAAAATCTAATCAATCTTTGCACATATGTGTTCGACAGTGTCTCTAGTACCTCTGTCGGTTGCATCACTTCGCTCTTTTCAGTTCTCAGCGCATGGTGAGCACATAAAGATGCGTGGAAAATAGTGTCTCCCCACAAGTATGATGTCCTGGTGAGAGATTTCGTCGATGTTATGCAGCCCACATTACAGAACTGTCATACAGTTCCTACTGCGTGACAAGTCTCGGTCGCAATCTGCAGGGCCAATGAAAGTGCTCCTGCAGCGTTTTCGATGGGAAGTGTTTGATCACCCACACTACAGCCCGTAATTGGCTCCGTCTGTGTTTCATCTCTGCTCACATTAACTACTGGCTATGAAGACAACATTTTCGCACAGACAACGAGCTATAGATGAGCATAGAGAATTGGCGGCAAGCATAGGCGGCTGCCTTCTATGACAAGGATATTGGAAAGTTAGCACAACGGTGCGACAGACGTCGTAGCTGGAGTGGCGTCTATGTAGAGAAGTAGCTGGAAGGTGGAGCCAACTGTCGCAAATAAAACATTTCTGATTTTCAATGTAGTTTCCATTTCGGTACTGATCGGAACTTACTTTCTGGACGAGCCTTGTACGAGGGTTATTCCAAAAGTAAGGTCCGATTGATTGCCAAATTGAAACCACAGTGAACATCAGAAATGTTTTACTTGTAACAATTAGCTACACCTTTCAGCTACTTCTCTACGTAGTCGCCGTTCTGACTTAGACTTTTGTCATAGCGTTGTACCAACTTTTCAATAGCCTCATCATAGAAGGCAGCCGCCAGTGCTTTCCGCCAATTCTCCACGCTGGCCTACACCTCGTTGTCTGTGTCAAAATGTTGTCTTCAAAGACAGCGGTTCATGTGACCAGAGATGAAACTCAGGGGGAGACAATTGCGGACTGTATTGTGGGTAATCTAACATTTCCATTTGAAAACGATGCAGGAGCATCTTCATTGCCCCTGCAGAATGTGGCTGAGAATTGTCGTGAAGACGAAACAGCACGACAGTTATGTAATGTTGGCTGCATAGCTTCAGGCGAAATTTCTCACCAGGCCCTCGTACTTGGCGGCAGACACTATTTTCTAGACATCTTTACGCACTCACTGCGAGCTCAGAAATTAGAAGAGCGACGTGATGCTAACTGGGGTTATACTAGAGACACTACCCAACACATCTGTGCAAAGCTTTATCGGATTTTCATAGTCGTTTCCATTTCGCGACCGATCGGACCTTACTTTTGGAATAACCCTCGTATAATAGATGTGCTACCGTTAGTGATGATACAAACAACAGCACAAATGCTACTGTTTGTGACTGTTCGCAAACTAAAGTAGAAATGTTATCGTTTGTGATGATCTACAGACAGTCTGTACTGACTGAACTTTTCAGAAGTGACTCACGACAATCTTTCAACAAGATTTATCACTCTCTGTTCAAGACAGAAACTTCGATCGATCCATTTACAAGTAATGTAGCCCCGTTAACAAAATAAAAAAAATGCAAGTAGAGATGTGCTTACCTCTACAAGTAAATGAAAAGCGAGGGCTAGCGCTGTGTACGGTCTGATTCAGACCTCTCTTTCAAAAAATGAGTTCCTCGAAGCAGCTCTCTTGCAAACACAGTTTGACGTGACCGGCACTCGCCGTAAATAACTTAGAGGAGAATGTCGACTGTTAACAAACGGTTTATCAGTATTTTTCCTTTTAAAAATAGACTGTTTTCGATGATTTAACAGTACTGGCGTCATTCAATGTCGTGACATTACTGACAATATTGCCGGTATCATGCTTCTTTCGAACTTTTTCAAAAGCTTTAAAATTTCTACGCTCTCAGCCATTCAAAAACAAATCAACTTCTTCATTGAAGCGCCGTGAATTGGTCCGCTGCTACGGTCGCAGGTTCGAATCCTGCCTCGGGCATGGATGTGTGTAATGTCCTTAGGTTAGTTAGGTTTAAGTAGTTCTAAGTTGTAGGGGACTGATGACCACAGCAGTTGAGTCACATAGTGCTCAGAGCCATTTGAACCATTTGAATTAGTCCGTTACTTTCACTTCACATTCATTTCATCTCTTTAACTTCCGTAACTCTGAAAGGATTTAAATGGAACGGTATAATAAATGATGAAGCCCACTCCAAAATTGATAACTTGCTCCCAACACTTTTATTAGACGTAAATATTTTCTTGGTACATTTTTCATTTAGCATAAACCTTGACGAAGATGGTGTTCGTAATTTACTTACTTCTCAATAGCAAATTATATCTGAGGACAATTCCACTCAAAACCGAATGTATTGCGTCAGTGACACTCCTATGCCTACATATTCCTCTTTATTCCTGCTTATTGAGCCCTACTGCCAGGAGCTTGGTACAAATACGAAAACTTCTATACAGAGAGATCACAATACAAATCGTACGTTGAATAATGATTTAGAGTCGTTTCTCAGTATCCTCACAGGCAAAACACTAGTATCTAGAGTACTGTATATTGACGTGATACCATTTGTAGACAAAACAAAAGATACAGGGTGAATATAAATAAAACTGACAAACTGGAGGGACAGATTCGTGACTAAAGATCGAGCGATATAGGTCCTACAAACACGTTTCCGGAAATGGACGGTGTGCTAGTAACGACGACAAATCGTCCTGGAAGACAGTACAGGACATTGTATCCACTTCACAACATATGTTTGAAGTTCCCCCCCCCCCCCCCCCCCAAGGAGGCAATGCATACGTCATGCAATTACACTATGTTGGCGGGCCCTTGCATGGATCTTGTACCAGGGTTCGTGTCAACGGTCCTCAACATGGGGTGTGCGCACAGCCCGCTGCCTCCCTATCTGAAAGGACCCATGATCTCACAAACGCCCGGACAAGGTTTGAAATGTTGTGTGATGTGGTTGGTGTCTGTGAGGGTACTCGGTATGGTATAGCTGTGCTGCCTCTCGACCGTTTCCATCTGCTTGACCGTACACATACATCACCTCGGCCTGTTTCCGGCATGGATGCCGGGCCATTCTACCGCTTACAGTATACCTCAACAATCCCACAGCCTGCAACACACAAGAAACGCACGGCACATGGTCTGAGGACCATTCATTCGTCAGCGTCATCTACCGTGGCAACGATACATTTCCAGACACGTTAATAGGACCTTTCTTCCTCCATTTCCAGTCATGAATCCATCACTGGAGTTTTGTCAGTGTTCACCCAGAACATATATAAAAGAACTCAAAAGAGATTGAGGAGCGTACACCTGGGGATTAAGATGCTTATGTAATCACCCATAGTACACCAAATTTTATTAACCCAAGTTACTACACGGTATATAAACAAAATATACATTGTATATTTTAATATCTTCATAAGTCCCTCATCTGCCCCATCCTACATTATGCCCACCCCGCTTGGATCTCTGCCCCCCCCCCCCCCCACCCACCTACTAAAAATCCCTCCAAGTCCTTGAGCGCCATGCACTACGCTTCGCTTATCGCATCTGTCTCCCGTTCCCCACGCAGATCCTTTGTGATCTGATTCCGTTCCCCAATCTCCTCCTGATCCTTGAACGAATACGGATTTTATACATCTCCCGCAAACTGGATCCCCCCCATCCTTTAGTTTTCCCAATCCTCTCCCACCCTAGCCCGCTGCCGCATCTGTACCACAGTGTCCTGCCTGGTCTCCATCTCCGCACTCTCCATACCCTCGCCCAAGGTGGCTTCCGCCAACTGCCCCTCACGGATGATGTCCTTGTGCCTTCCATCTACCCCTCCTACTATATCTAATCTATCCTTCTCCCCCCCTCCCCATCCACAGGGCTCCCTCTCTCCCCTCCTCTCCCCCTTCCCTTCTTCCTCCCTTTGCCCTGCCAAACACCTTCTTTCTACTTTTCACCTCCCCCCACCCCACCCCTCGGGCTTCCTGCTCCTTTCCTTCTCCCCTCCACAGCCCCCTCTACCCCCTCCTGGTTTTCCTCTACTGTCTCTCCTCTCCCTTTTCTTCCCCCCCCCTCCCCCTCGGTGTAGTGATTTTTAATGTTTTCGTTGTGGTGTCAGCGTTTCTTCAGTGCCGTGTGGAGCACTACGTTTCACCAGCACCAACAGTGTCATTAGGATCATTCATTTGTGTTCACACTGTGGTTTTTTTTTTTTTTGTTTTGTTTTCGTGTCGACTCAAGAGTGTTCATTCTCCGCATGTGTGAGTGGCTCTCGTCTATATTGTTTTTAAATCTACCATTTTTGTTCTCGTTTTTCATCACTTTATGTCACTCTATGTTATGTGTTCATTTCTCATCTGACTATGTTTTTTTTCTGTAACTCTCTTGGCTGAAGAGCGGCGTTTTCTGCCGCTGCCAGCCCACCCCATTTTGGGGAGTGAAATAACAATAAAGAAAAAAAAAATCTTCATTGCACGAATAAAAACAATGTTTGTTGGAAACAGCACCTTATCTTTATTAATTGCTAATTAAAAAATGAGTTTGGCTGTAAGGAATAAGATTAATTTGAGCTTCCTAATACATTTGGTAAGGTGAAAGATATAGTCTACAAACAAAAATAAATATAGTAAATATGACGTTGACATATGACATTATTAAAGCAAAGCAAGGGCAAAGAGAAACAGCAGTGGAAATATTGTTCCATCATTGTCTACGTGACTAATGGTATTCACGCACGATGTATGTTGCATACATGGATATTGGTGTATACAACTGAAAAAGGTTACTACTTGACATAGTAGTATCAGCAAATAAACTACTAAATTAACATTAGTTAGAATGATACGTCATTTTATGTTCATACATTTCAGACAAATTGCTAAATTACTCAAGTGCTGCCGTCATATGAGATCTGTCACTGTGCGTTACAGTGCGAAAACGTGGAGTGACACACTATTTGAGTCATTCCATGCAAATGGACACATCTGTACTGTAATGAGGGCGTTTCAGATTGTTCTGCGCAATTTATTGTTGTAATTTTGTGCATTCTGTGATCATTTATAATGTCAATGATTGTTTTTCAATAGTGGATTTACGTATGCATGTAGATCAGTGTAAAATATTGCTACAATATCACGGACATCCCGTATGCATCCAGTTAGGCAAACAGTCTAGGCATTTATCAATAAAGAATCAGAAGGAAATTCTAGAGTGAGATCCAGTGATGGAAAAGACGGGAGGGGCGCCTAAGCTAGACTAAAAGGATATGGTAGCTGCCGGCTGTCGGTGCGCACGCACGTACAGGATGAACCAGAACTTCACCGACAAAATTTCAGATATTGGTCATCGATGTTTTCTGATTTTTTTGGTATAAGGAATCATAGTCTCCGATGGCTTGTGACACCGTAATAATATAATTATTTTTTGTTACCCCAATTACCTTTGTTTCTGTGGACAGTTAGAAAAATTTGCGGTATAGAATCAGTAAAACGTACAACACAAAACACCTACGTTGAGATGCAATAGTGCTGCGGGGAACAGGCCAGCAAAAGGTCGTCGCGCCGCTCTTCCATCGTATTCATGGACACAACAGACGAGGAGCGTATCGACCAACTCTCCGTCAGTAAACCCATCCGCACTGCTGTGTATTACTGTTAACGTACAATTAACACTGCAGGGTAAACAAACCCGTGCCAGAACCGAACAGTGCTGATTGAAAGCTTCAGAGAGTAGATAAAGTTGACATTAGTGTTGACAACAGCACATGGTTTGACTCTTCGGAACAAGTTTGTTTCGAAACAAAAGACACACGCAAACGCACCTGCGTGTGAGGATGCTTCGGTCGGCTTAGCGCGAGTTACCGCTTAATCGAGGTTGACAGTATATTCACAACTGACCTGAAAGCATTGACACTGGTATGTGTTTCCCTTGGTCACCAGTGTACTTGTTTACTGTACGCTACCGCGTGTTTCCGGTAACGGACAACTGCAGTAATATCGTGGTTTAGTAGTATCTTCGACATTTGCATTGTTACGCTCTATTTTCAGTTGCAATACAGATACAAAAGTAACTGGGGCAAGAAACCAAACGAAATGTCAAAACTCTGTAACGAGCTGCCGGAGACCTTGGGTCCCTCCACAATTATGTCGGTGGAGTTCTGATTCATCATGTATACTTTCCCGTATACCGCATACACTACACGACACGGCACAGCGCTTGGCAGAAGGTACTTGTAACAACATTCATCAGGGGCGACGGAAAAATGACCGTCTACATTTTTGTTACGTAATATTCATTATCTAAAAGCAAATAAACTACTAAATTAACATTAATGAGAATGATACACCATCTTATGTTCATATATTCCAGACAAATTTCTTCATTACTCAAACGCTATTCTCACGATCTCTACTTGAGATGTATAGTGGTAGCAGGACAAAGATCTATCAGTATTCTTCGAATACCGATTGTTCAAATTTACCCAACAGGGTTTCGCGGAAATGTCTTCTTTCTTCCAAATAGTATTACTGACGTTGCCCGAGCATAAGGACTTCAAACGTTGGAGTATTGGTCCCACTAGAGTCTATCTTTGCACATGGAACGCTCTTTCACAGAAACCAGCCCTTCCCCCACATTCAAGCCGTGCATTCGTTTATTCCTGTATACATTTTACTTGTTCGCCCCATTTCATTAACGGCTCTTAACATTATTTCAAATTATTTAAACGTTGTGTGCATCTAATCTTATAATCTAATTATTTCTTATTATTTTCGTATGTGCAGGCATTAGCTTGCCTTTATCCACATTAAGTACAATATATATAGAAGCATACATAAGAAAGTTCTGCCTGTCAGTGAGACCTGAATACAGACAGATATAGAGGTCGATACTCGGTAAACTCGATTTTCTTCACTAAACGACAGTGAAGAACTGTTTCAAACACCACCCTGATGTCTTGCAACACGGTATCTAACTGGATGCCGTTGAATGCCATACTCATTATTTCAAGGACGAGCAGAGCGACCTGTGTTTCGCAAGACCCCTGATTACGGAATCCATATTCGTTCTCTAAAACATCGAACATAGAACATATTGTATAATTCTATAACAGACTGACTTCAGCGATATAAGGCTATAATTATGTGCACCTGAACCCTTCATTGCTCTACGATAAACTTCTGCTAAAATGGTAGAAAGTTCTTCCGCATAATCTCAGTAGAATCTCACAGCTGTCTAGTCGACATGCGTTCTCTCTATTGAGGGGATTTAGTTCATTTTCTATCCCACGTTCAAATTCTCAATATTTCCGATTTAGGCGCTCGTGTGATGATTGAGATGAGCAACCGTCTTACTATCTTCTGCGGTGAAATAATATCAGAAAGCCGAATTCATCGTTTCAGCCTTCTCTCTATCAGCTGCCAGTTTCAGTGTCAATATTGTTACAGAGTGACTGGAAATATGTTTCCAGCGGAATTTCTAAAATCACTGGGGGAAATGGCAACAAAATGATTACTGACTTTGGTGTTTAAAATGTGTCAGACTGGCGATATACCATGAGACTTTCGGGAAAACATTGTCCACAGAATTCCGGAGAATGCAAGATCCGACAAGTGCTGTAATTATCACACACTCAGCTTAACACCTCATGAATCCAAGTTGCTGACAAGAATAATATACAGAAGCATGAAAAAGAAAATTGCGGATGTTTTAGTTTGATGATCAGTTTGGCTTTGGGAAAGGTAATTCCCTCAGAGACGCTTTCTGACGTTGCGTGTGGTAACTGTAGCATGACTGAAGAAAAATCAAGACAACGTGAAATGGTGCAAACTGTCCGAAATTCTGAGAAAGGTAGTGGTAAGTTATAGGAAAAGATGGGTGATATACAGTACATACAAGAACCAAGAGGGAACAATAAGACTGGAAGACCAAGAAGGAAGTTCTCGGATTAAAAAAGACGTAAGGCAGGGATGTAATTTTTCACCTCTGTTGTTCACTCAAAGAAGCAATGACGGAAACAGAAGAAAGCTTCAAGAGTGAAATTAAAATTAGGGTGGAAGGATATCACTGACAGGATCAACTGACGACATTGCTATCCTCTGTGAGAGTGAAGAACAAGCTACCTAGGCAACAAATAACCCATGACGGACGGAGCAGGGAGAACATGAAAAGTAGACAATCAAGGCAACCAGGCCAATTCCGGCCAAGAGAAATCTACTAGTTGGAACATAGGCCTTAATTCGAGGAAGACATTTCTTAGATTGTGCCTTTGGAGCATCGTATTGTATAGTAATGAAACACGGACTATGGGAAAACCGAAACAGAAGAGAATCGAAGATATGGAGCTACAGAAGAATGTTGAAAGCTATGTGGACTGATAAGTTAATGAGTGAGGAGGTTCACCGCAGAATCGGCGATGAAAGAAATATGTGGAAAAAACTGACAAGGAGGAGGAACAGGATGGTAGGAGAAGTGTTAAGACAAAATGTCCCTGGTACTAGATGAGCTGTTGATAAAAACTGTGCAGGCAAACAGAGACTGGGATACATCAGGCACATAATTGACGACATAGGTGGCAAATTCTACTCTGATATGGAAAGGTTGGCATTGGAGAGGAATTCGTAGATGGCTGCATCAAATCAGGCGGAAGACTGAGGAGGAAAAAGTTCGTGGATTTTCAGTAAGATCAGTAAGAAAATTTTATTTTAGAATTCATTAAAAGCTTCTTGCAGTGCTCTCCTTACGCTGAATTTACTTCTTTTCAGCTCGTCTTTGGCAGTCAAACACTGACTTTGCTTAACTTTATTATGAAGATTACTTTGCTTTAGCAGTAATTTTCTGACACGGCTAGTTAACTACGGTGGGTTTTTGTGAGGCCTCAACCTTGTTCGCCACATACTGGTCTCTGGTATATAGTAAAACGCTTTTATTGTTATCCATTTTTGCTCGACATCTTCATCCTCAGAACTGATTATTTGATATTAATCACTCGGAAGTGTGCAGACCGTTCCTGTCTCCTGCTAAGCAGAAGTACTTTGCTACGCCTCTGAACTTTTGATAGGAAAGAAACTGAGCAGTGGTAACAATTGCTGTTTTGAAGAGCGTGCCTCTGCACGTAGTGTAAAGCAGTCGCCCTCCGTTTCTGGCGGTGGCGCCGCTGTGGCAATCGCAGCTTTGGTGTCTCTCTCTGGTGGGAAAGGGGAAAAGTTGCCTGATCACGTGCATTTAAGGGGCGCTATGAGCTTGGCAGTCGGTCAGTCTGTCAGTCTGAGCGAGTCTGGTCAGTTGGTCAGCCAAGTTAGTCTGGATCTGAAACTTCCTGGCAGGTTAAAACTGTGTGCCGGACCGAGACTCGAACTCGGGACCAATGCCTTTCGCGGGCAAGTGCTCTTCCACGAAAGGCAAAGGTCCCGAGTTCGAGTCTCGGTCCGGAACACAGTTTTAATCTACCAGGAAGTTTCATATCAGCACACACTCCGCTGCAGAGTGAAAATCTCATTCTAGTCTGGGTCTGTCTCCCGTCCGCATTGGTGAGGCAGTTAGTGTCTGTCTGTCGTCCAGGGTGCTAGTATGTGTTAGGCCGCCAGTCTGCTCGAATTTGCTCAGGCAATGGGCATTGGCGGTTGGATCAATCGGTTGGTCGGTCGCGCACTGGGACAGAAGATGACTTGTCCGCCTGGAGCATCGGCGCATGTGAGGTCACCACGTGAGTCCAGTGGCCACGCCGTATAGCGAGGCGTAGTGGCTTCGCGGCCGACACGAGAGCAACAGGAGTCAACCCACGACGTCGGTCTGGCCGGGGCGAGCTGCGACGCCGTGAGACGGAAAATCAGCGCGCCTTCCTGCGTCCGTTGAAGCGGCTGCCAGCGGACGGTTCGGGAGAGCGTTTTGGGGGTGCTGCGCTAGGTCTTCGCCAGAAATCGCAGTTATTAGAAGTTAAGTGATTCGTGATACGTTGTTTCAGTTACTTGTTAAATTCTACTTGTTTTCTTGGTCAGACTCTCGTCCTCAGCTTGCTCGTTTGTCTCGCGTCCGCATTTGTTAGGCAGATAGTGTCTGTCTGTCTGTCGGTCTGCCGTACGTTAATAGCTGCCTCTGTCATGTTTGTCTGATTCGGTGTTAACGAACTTATATAATTAAGGTGTAAAGGCCGAATTCCTGAAATATGTTTTTATCTTGCCTATCATCTTGCGAGGCGGTATATGTGTAACGTAGAGCATGTTGTACATTTTATTTAAGTCTGAATTTCATGGGTTTTATTTAAATAGTCATTTTTATAAAGTTACCACCCTTCCACCGTAAGAGTCCTTTTAAAAACAAATTGCAATTTCGGTGGCAAATAATCTCTTAGTGTGAGTGTTTGTATTATTTCCATCCCTCTTACGGGGTGCACAGTTAATGTGGTTGTGTGAGTTGTTAAAATTTTTAGGCTAAAGTAATATGGTGTGTTGCAGATTTGCACGAGTGTAGTATTTCAAAGGTTGTTGTGAGCGGTCGTGACTACGGCCGTGTTGAAAGGGAGCGGCAAGCTTCTCAGCCCGAAGGCTCATACTGTCAATATCGTTCTTTCTGCCTCTAAATAAAACTGTAGCTTGATATTTCGAGGGTGCTTTTCTGTTCATAATTTTAAATCTGTTTTTGAAAAGCTTTTAGGAATAAAATTCCCATTTGTTAAAAGTAATTTCATTTTCATCAGGTACTCCCTGGCAACTACTTCCACGCTCACATAGTGTGATTAAATGTGTTAATGTTCTTGATGAGTCGCTAGTAAATAAAGTAAATTCTTTAAGAAAGATTTTGGAAAGTTAAATCCACGGTTCATGAACTACCTTGTCAAAGTCGCAGATGATCTCGTTGAGCAGCCGAAGGCACTCGAGCCCCTGCTTGTTGACGTCGTTCTCGTCGTAGAACTCCTTGTAGTTGGGGATGGAGGCGAACATGACGGCGATGCAGGAGTAGCGCTCGTGGTACAGGTCCGAGTGGCGCGCCGCGCCCGCCAGGAAGTGGTCGGCCACGTGCGCCGGCAGGATGTTCTCCAGCAGGATCTTGTTGATGCCGCGCATCGTCTCCACCTGCCGGCACCGCCGCAACGCACCACACTCAGCAGCAGACCTCGGTGCGTGCATCGCACCACGAAGAAGTACGCGTGCGGCCGTGGATTTCGTTAATGCCATGCACTTCTCCATTTCTTAGTACCATCCTCACACATTCAGCCAAGGGTTGATGTGCAAACAAATTCAAAAACGTTCAAATGTGTGTTAAATCTTATGGGACTTAACTGCTAAGGTCATCAGTCCCTAAGCTTACACACTACTTAACCTAAATTATCCTAAGGACAAACACACACACACATCCATGCCCGAGGGAGGACTGGAACCTCCGCCGGGACCATCCGTACAGTCCGTGACTGCAGCGCCTGAGACCGCTCGGCTAATCCCGCGCGGCGTTACAAGTGCAGAGATACTCTTACGGGTACCCTTATCTGTTACTGCTAGTTGCAAGTCCTCTAAATGATTTTACTATAGTTCGATGGGAAAATTGTAAGATATGCATGAAAAATTTGTTGCGAGGGTGAGTCAATAAACAAGTTGCAAACAGAGACAGAGAATTCAGTGCCACGTGTACCTGCCTGAGATTACTTTACTTTTCAAAAGTCTCCCCACGCGTGTTTAAATACTTATCTCATCTTCCGACAGGGCCTTGAAAGTCTGCAGCATGGACTTCTTTTGATACCATTCGGAACCCACGAATGACTTCTCGCGCCATAGACAATTTATTTTGTTCCTTAAACTGCTGCAACCAAAAACACCAATGTGTCGTGCGGGTAGCGAAATACCCCTTGACGTGGAAACAAGGTGGCATCACTGGATAACCTGGGCGACCAGCACTCTCCTTATTTTGAATTTCTTCTTGTCATGATTTAAATAATGAAAACTCGTCCTTCGTTGACTTTCTGCATGCAGCTTAATACAAATTTCCATGAAATACAATTGTAACCAAATACGACACGAATTTCACTAAGAACATCCTCTGCAGTCAGTCCCCTGTCTCACAAGAATTACGCTGTGCCAGTCGGGTGCACACTTACAATATACCTGAGATCTTTGTCTGACTGTGGATTCAAATGTTTGCCGCGAAATATTGTGTGTCGTCTATGTTCCACACAACATACTCTGTCAATTTGTAGATACGTACTCGTATGGTCGTGAAATCGAAAACGATATGCGCTGATCTGGTGTTTGCGACTTATTTATTGACTCAGTCTCGCATTTCCGATGTTCAGTTAATAATCAGACAACAGACACAAAATCGAAGTTTTAAATAGCACATCAGCTCAGAGGTCATTTAGAGACTCACCAATAGAAGACGAGGAAGCAGAAATGAGATGATAGTGCACATGGTGGTGTTGATGATGATGAATATGAAAACGATGATGAGGATGCTTTATGTGTGGGAAAAGGTTTTCTAGTGTCCATCCAGTTGCCGATTTTGCATTCTGCTTACTATTTCGGTGAATGACATCTGTGTCACGTGACACAATCTATCATTAGACGTGTTGCCTGTCTGAACGGCGGATAGTGTAGCTACAGTGATGGGACCGAGAACGTCTAAAAACTGAGGGGACTATCAGATATTTGTAACATTGCGCGTACGTGAAATCTAATGACTCTTGGTAAACATAGTTAGAGATGTAATTACAAAATGGCTAACATAACAATGAAAAATCATGCAATATTGAAATAAGAATGCATGTTGGCAAATGGAAAACGGTAAAAATTTAATTTTAGGGAATGCAGTTTCGAATTAAATAGGTCGCACGTGTTTGAGAAAGCGAGTGACGGTGTGTTACGCAACAGAGAGATGAAATTAGTATTATCTAAAGCTTCTTGAACTACTGATGCTAAGATTTTTTATACTGACGCCAAGAAAGTATGTAGTTATTTCTATTGTATCTTGTTCAACTTCTCGTTGAGGATTATGCGTACAAAGCTAAACGGCTTTTACACTATAAATATATTAATGTAGCTTCAACATTGCCAGTTTTCTTGTGAATGTAAGGAAGGAGGGATGGAAGTAAGGAAGGAAGGAAGGAAGGAAAGAGGAGCGAAGTTAAACTACGTAGCAAGTTGCCTGAGGTTGGCTGTTAAGTCGCTTGGACGAGCGAGTACGCACCTCATCCTGCTCGACGCGCAGCTTGGCCTTGCAGAGGAAGTCCGTGCGCGCCGTGAACTCCAGCTGGCGGTCGAGCACGTGCAGCAGAGACACCACCACCAGCAGCAGCAGCGCCATGCGGAACGGCGCGGGCACCAGCTCCATCCTGAGGACACGCCACCAGAACGCATTCCTGAGGTACACGACCATCGGTTGTTCAGCAATGAAGAAACAACAGAGCCTTTATAGTTTATCACTGGATGCTGTCCATCTCGATCCTGCAGCACGCCAGGGGATATCTGCTCTAATCCACACACAACTCCTCTATCTACACACAACACACAGTTGCACGTGATACGGACACGGCCGGTCCCCGTCTTGGCAATAGAAGGAATTTTCATCGTTTGGTCAGCATATGGTGCAGAAACAGTAGTGTACGTGTCCTGGTCACCAGACAGTGCGCCAGCGTTCTGTATTAAATCCTGTACACTCCCACAAATCTACGAAGTGAGCCTATGTACACAGTTGGTGGTCTTCCGTTGGATGTAGAGATGATAGCCTTTTCAATGACTACAGTGTTATTTGAGATCAGCTTGGCTACAGTGATTGTACTACAGCGCTGTAGCAGATGTACTCATGTTGTAAATAAAAAATAAAATAAAAAGAAAAACATTACTTTCTGTTACTGTTCTCCTAACTTATATTCTTCACAGACGAGTAGCACTTCTACCTGCTCTTCGCTGGGGCACACTGTGTTCACACTAACGTTCACATGAAGACTATTGACTGAATGATAGTGTCGCGTCTGCCACAGACGGCACCTGCCAGGCAGACTACACTCAAGACACCACATAACATACACAAGCACTTGCAGGCGCAACCAAGAGGAAAACAATTCTTCCAAACAAACAGAACCTTTTTCTGAAGAGGTCGCCTCAGAGATACAGGGAAAGCTGGAGTACTCCGCCGGCCTCCGCAGGCTTTATAAGGTACGCACAGCAGCAATACAGCCAGTTCCTCGCCGAGCTAGGACCAGCTCCGACGGACCTCACCGACGCTCTTGATGAATGGTCGTCTACAAGTTATTTGTTTTTCTATGTATATAGTGATTGTTCGAGAAGTGTAGTTCAGTTTCAATAAACGACATTATACTGAGTGTTCTACAATACTGAGTACGCTCCAGACAGGTGTGCATATTCCTGGTTTTTCCATTTGTTTACTGTCAACTCTAGCAAGAGAAGCAGTTACCCAGGGCACTTGCAGTGTCTGCTAGTATACAGGCGACAGAGTCAGTTTTGACTTAAATTTTCAGTAACGTCGTGTTTACGTGAATGGTAAACTGCGATACCTTTTTCAACAAGCCTTGAGGAGAAGAAGTGGATTTTCGAATAAAATTTTAGGATGATATTAAAATGACGTACTGCTCCTCACAGTTTCGTAATGAACTAAGAACAAGAAATGGAATCAAGCTGGTTAATGGCCTCCCAAGTAGCTACTCATCATTCGCTTCGTATATATATATATATATATATATATATATATATATATATATATCCCAGCTGGACGAAAGTTATTTAGGGTGTTCAAGATAAGTGGGAGCCCAGTAGTTCTTTCAAGTTTCTTTCCTGTATATCCATTTCTGTACGTTCCTTCCACTTCTCAGCCTTAGCTTCTTTGTTTAGTACCGGACTGCCATCCGAGCTCTTGATATTGACACAGCTGCTACGCTTTTTCGCGAAGCGTTCTTTAATTTTCCTATGTGTGGTATCTGTACTTCTCAGTGTCGTGAGTTTATCTACAGGTTTGTAGTTTTCCTCTAATCATTCCTGGTTTTCTATTTTCCACCTTCTGCCAGACTCATTTTTAGATGCTGTATTCCTCTTTGACTACTTCACTTGCTGTGTTTTTATATTTACTCTAGCAGTAACAGGTGCAAACATGTAACTCTTTTGTATCGGTGGTGAATAAATAGTTGCCACTATTTAAGTTCCAACCCTCGTACATTAGAGCTCTCTGCATCACTGAGGTACGGGAGCCACCACACCTTGCCAAGGCCCATCGTTTGAGCAGGTCTCTCAAGAACAAGTGATTTTCATCTTATAAACTGTTTTTAAGATGGTTCCCATTCCGTTCTACTGATATACACTTAGTTTCTGTACAGCATTTGCACAACAGCATTAAGAGAACCACGTGGAGTAGTTAACGTACGATCTATGTCCCAACCAAGACATATGGTATGAGCTACACTGGAAAACTGTTTGATTTCCTTATTTCGTAAAAATTAATTACGAATTCATTTAGTGTATACTTGGATGGCAGTGTGTAAATACTCTAGTTAGTAGTAGCAGTAGTAATGGTAGTGGTAGCAGTAGTAGGAGAGCGTCGACTGACTCACCCATCGCGCGTGCTGCGGAAGTAGAGGTGGAAGGCTTCTATGGAGGAGTAGAGAGCGAGGTGTGCGGCGGCGGTGGCGACCATGAAGAGCAGCTTGAGCAGGAAGCCGGCGCGCAGGAACACCGACACGGCACACAGCGACAGCGCAGAGCTGTACAGGTAAGACTGCAGTCACGTCACGCGCGGCTCCTCTGGCAGCGAACAGACACAAGACACAAAAGCAACAACACTACCACACCACAGCAGGAATACTGCAACACAGTCATACCATCACGACTCGAAACTGTTCAGTTGCACCAACATGCGCTCGACACTCTCAACACTCGACATCCGAACACTCGAAACAGGGGGGTGCCAAATTGCCATGTCAATGAATACATCGGCAAAGGACCCCTCTAAGGACCTCCAGTTCGGCAACACCCTCAGTGCCTCCCACACACCTTTCTTGAGCACATTAAAGACGTAGCTGTCGGAGACCTAGACACCCGTTCACTGAGTGGTGTCTCGTAGCTGCTGTAGCGCCTGAGGGCAGGTAACCCTACGTCAGAGGAGTCGAAAGGGTTGCCTGCTCTCCGGCGCTAGAGCAGACGCAAGACAGCACTCAGCTGAACAGGTGCCTAGGTCTCTGACAGGTGCATCTTTAATGTGCTCAAAGAAGGTGTGTGGGTGGCACCGAGGATGTTGCCGAACTGGGGGTTCTTAGAGGGATCCTTTGCCGCTTTATTCGTGCACATGGCAATTTGGCATCACTGCATGATCACGCTACAGCAAGTCACCAAAGAATATGTTTAAAAAAGTTTAAACATTCTTTGCTGCTTTGGATCGCGTTCAGATTTCGTCAAGTGCTTTTCAGTGGTGTTTAGTGATTCCATCAGGCATACCAGAGCAAAAAGTCGCAGTCACACTACACACCAAACATGCCATGTCACATTCAATGGGACTGCAGCCTCACGATGACCCTAGATGAATGACTCAGAGGGTGTCAACAGTGTCTAACGTTATCAAGACTGTCGTACTGTTGCTCATCGCACTGCGAACTGTCGTTTCTGACCTCGAAATATATAAGAATCTACGTCCCAAGCATAGGGCTGGTTTCACTGACGCCCTTTATGCCATCTCATAAGGGCTTTCCATGTCGATTTTGAGTGGTGGTGTACCTCAAATGTTTTCCACTTCCGCCCATAAGAAAAAATTGTGTGATTTCTGTGCTGGATGTCGTGGTTATGACCTACATAGCAGAAGCGTCAGAAGAAGGGTTGAAATGTGCACAAGAGGATGACGAACTTCCAATAGTGCGATATGTCCACGATGGTGTTGGGCACAATTGTGGTGGAACTTGATGCCATTGTGACATCATTAACCCACCTCACACCTCATATGAACTTCTGAGCTGTGGCCTTTTCTTTCGCAAGTGTCGACACCTTGCTGTTCGAAGTGTCGGTGAGTCCGAGGGTGACGTCGCACGCCGCCACGCTTTTACAGCTTTATAGAGGAGGGTTGTAGGCACCTTTGAACCAAATTTAATACTTATGCTTCGCAATTGAAGATAATTACAGGGTTTGGCAAAAGTGACAACTTTTTTTCTAGTAGTGTATGTAACAATTCACACACACAAACACACACACACACACACACACACACACACACACACACACACACACACAGACACACAGACACACACACACACACACACAGACACACACAAACACACACACACACACACACACACAACAACCCAAAATGCGACCACAAAACGCAGAAACACACATGATACAACAGAACAGATCACAAATATGTGGGGACTTAAGAAAGTAAGTTATACATGTCGTCCTACGCTAAGACAATTGACCAACAACAGTGGTGCATTGGCAGAAGAGATTACATGTTCTGGGTTTCCTGCATATGCAGTACTGCTGTGGTACGGTTAACAGGTGCATCACAGTCTGAGAGCGAAATGACATGGCAACAGCAAAAGCACTCCAAAGTTGAAGTACCTCGAACAGTACAATATTTGTGCGTAAAAAGTCTAAATTACACACAGATTCGTGGCGAAATTCCGGAACTGCATGCACCAATTGCAGTGTTGCACCCAGCCAGAGTGGGGATAAGATGCCAACAGTTTGAGCAAACCGCACCAACGAGAAAGAAGGCCATCGACATCGACCACGGACGACAATGTTCAGGCAATCGGCAAGCTGAGAGCTGAAAGAACACTGTAGGAAAAGAGATTTTACAAAGACGTTCGCACAGCTGTTCTCGAGTGGCTATGTGGCCAAGGAGTGGATTTCCATCATCAAGGAACTGAACGATTGGTAGAACGTTCCGACCGTTGTTTATAGAGACTGCTGACTATGTTGAAAAATAGTGTCACGTTTCTGTGTCACTCTGAACTGCAGTGCAGCGTTCAATACAAGTTATTTGGTCTGCCACGATAATGTAAAACTTACTTTTCTAAGTCCCCTCGTACAAAACCAAAACCAGCTACTACAATAAGAGCATCGCAGACACTACCACAGAGGAAATATCCACACATACTAAATCAAGAACGGTTGTAGTAATAAGTTCAAAAGCAAGACCCCGGCAACAAGAAATAAAAAATTGAATACGAAATAAAAGATTTTTATTACGTTATTTGTACACATGTCCTTTTTCAGGAATATACATATTACCATGGATATCGAAAGACTATTTTATCTTAAATATTAGTGTTATATACAGGGTGATTCAAAAAGAATACCACAACTTTAAAAATGTGTATTTAATGCAAGAAACATAATATAACCTTCTGTTATACATCATTACAAAGAGTATTTAAAAAGGTTTTTTTTTCACTCAAAAACAAGTTCAGAGATGTTCAATATGGCACCCTCCAGACACACGAGCAATATCAACCCGATACTCCAACTCGTTCCACACTCTCTGTAGCATATCAGGCGTAACAGTTTGGATAGCTGCTGTTATTTCTCGTTTCAAATCATCAATGGTGGCTGGGAGAGGTGGCCGAAACACCATATCCTTAACATACCCCCATAAGAAAAAATCGCAGGGGGTAAGATCAGGGCTTCTTGGAGGCCAGTGATGAAGTGCTCTGTCACGGGCTGCCTGGCGGCCGATCCATCGCCTCGGGTAGTTAACGTTCAGGTAGTTACGGACAGATAAGTGCCAATGTGGTGGCGCTCCATCCTGCTGAAATATGAATTGTTGTGCTTCTTGTTCGAGCTGAGGGAACAGCCAATTCTCTAACATCTCCAGATACTGTAGTCCAGTTACAGTAGCACCTTCGAAGAAAAAGGGACCAAACACTTTATTGGCTGAAATGGCGAACAAATGCACAACTAAATGAAACTTTATAGCTCCCTTAATTCGCCGACATATAGTGCTTAGCTCTGCCTTTTGTCGTTGCAGAGTTTTAAATTCCTAAAGTTGTGGTATTCTTTTTGAATCACCCTGTATATTCACAGTAAAGACATAAATGAAAAAAACATACAAATGAGTTGGGTGCTTCTAAATATTGCAGTAATCAAGGTAACCAACGGCATGTTTTCAGTTTGTAATATCGTAACATATAAAAGGCATTCCAGATTCTAAAGCATAAACGAAGCATAATGATTATTGATCTCCTACACTCGCCTGCTGTGGGTAAAATGAGGATCATTCTGTGAGACAGTTCATAATATCAGATAGATAAAAAATTTGCATCTGACTACCAGGAACCGACGTGATTTGCTAATATACCACAGTATTAAAGTTATAAAGTGTACGGTGCACGGTGAGTGATAAGCTCTGCAATGATTAAGTCCTGTTCAGTCATTTTACTTCACTATGTCTTCATGAGAAAGTATAAAACAAATGACACTGCATTTTACAGACCAACATTTATAATAGAAAACTGTGTCGCTATTTATTTGGGAGATTACAAAAAACTCTCTCTTAACACATTCAGTTACACATGCGCGCTTATGACTTTTCACTCGTGTTGCAATTTTGTGGTCTTTTCTATTCTATTTTTCTATAGATGTACAGCAAATTTGTTTGGTGTATAATTGGACAGTACTGTTCAAATGAGTTACTGGCGTACATTCAAGTTATTCTTTATATTTTTCTTTGTATTTTACCACGTTATTTTTCGTGGTTTTTAAGGAAATCTGATAGTCTTAGATATTGTTGGGGAACATCTGCATTTTGAAAAGACAGTACGTTACGTTATCAGTATAGCGTGTCTTAAATGACGTGTAGGGACTAACCTGATACATGACTAACGAGACAGTGCGATATTACTTAGAATTCTTTATCTGCCAACAGTCCGGTTTATGAAACCATAATACTCATTTAACCAACTGAATCTCAGCCAGATACCCACAGAGAAGAGAATAGATCTCCACATGAGTATTACGTGACAGGAAGGTCTGTCGGCGCCACAGTCGAGAATAGCATTGGAGAGGGGAGGCGAGCGGTATCAGCGAATCTGATCGCAGTCGGACCTGCATGCACAACGCGTAGCCACTTTATCAGCGGAGTCATGCACGCAAAAGGATTTCCACGTGCTACACTGTCAAGGAGAACCTCGATTCCCAAGACACAAATGTCGTTGGCATCAACGTGTTGCGGAAAGCTGTTGTCACTGAACGTGGCGGATTAAAGCTGCCATTCCACCTTGAAGCCAATCCTCATTGTGCGATACAGAAACTGTCCACCCATCGCTATAGTACTGCCCTAGGCAAGAAAAAAACCTGGGAGGTCACGGAACTTAAATGGGAATCTTTGGAAGAAAGGCGACGAAGTTCTCGCGAAACCCTTTTGGGTAAATTCGAAGAAACTCTAATCGAATAATATGGTGACCATTTTGTAGACCACATAAGGATGATGAGATTAGGACGATGAGGACGCGTACAGAGACACATAGACAGTAATTTTTTCATGGCTAATTCCACGAAGGTATGAGGAAGAAATCGATAGTATTGGTACGACGTACGCTTCACCACAAAGTGTATAGGGGCTAACTTTTTTGTCAGCCAGACGGGCTTCGTTTGACATTCCAGGATCGAAAGTACAAGGATAGTGATTCGAGTGCACGTGCGAGCAGAGTTACGTAGAATATTAATGATTACAAAATCACGAACTTTTGGTAGACGATAAGTGAAGCGAGGGAAACGGGGTAGGAGGAAGTATATCGACTAGTAATGCGGATAAAAAGATTGTAAAAAGTAGTCATTAAAGAAGCGGTATTCTGCTTTAAAGTGGATCAAATGGACCGTAATTTTCATATACTGTAGTTACAGCATACCATGTTCCATCAACAGTTCCATCATGGTGTAAAATCCAGAATGACGCTCAGCGTACTGAAATAGGCATTGCAACAATAGTGGAAAATAACAGTGCGAATTGGTACGGTTAGTGTTGTGTTTGTCGAATGAACAGTGACTGCATTTAGGCGTTTTATCGTTTTGAATTGCTGAGCAATCGTACAGGCCATGCCCATATCCTTATCAACAGATACTGAAGTGAATAATAACCAAACTATATCTCAATGTAATAGGAATATGGGATGGGGGTACTACGCTTTTACAGATCCTATCCTTCTCGTGTTCACCTGTCACTTGTATCTGAGTTCTACCACTTTCCCAGGCCAATTACATAGATTCCGACTTCCATAATTAAACTTGCAACTGCTAATGTTAATTGAAACTTAGGAAGTAGTGCGAGGGGGGTAAGGGGGGGGGGGGGGTGGAAATGTGCAAGTGACAGTGTATACAACGATGAGAAAAAAAATTACGAGCACTGTCCCTTGCGAGAGTGAACATCACGTGCTGGCGTCGTGGCACGTGGAAAGTACATCATATGAGCGGAACAGAGACGAACGGAGAACGGGAAATCATTATAGTGGCGATAGGGGCCTGAAATGGGAAAAATTCACTGAAATGGACGACTTTGACCAACAGCAGATTGCTGTGGCCCGGCGACTGTGAATGAGCATCTCGGAAAAGGGGAAGCTAGTTAGCTGATCGCGTTGACAAGTGTGTGTGTAAATTTTCGTAGGAATTTTTCTTGTTTTGGATATCGGGAATCTCGCTTGTAAGGCCTGAATTGTATAGATATGCGCGCGCAGCCTCGGCAAAGGAGCTACGCTCCTCAGAGACAGTTAAAGGTGTCATTCCTCTGCGAAGATGCACGGCAGTTTTACCTGTTGATTGCGAGGAGAGGAGAGAAGAGGACAAAGACATATGAGCTTTGGTGCTAGATGCGAACAGTAGAGTTTGGTTTAGTAGCAGCAAGCAGCGAACAATCGAGATTTTTGGGAATCATATTATGGTTGAAATGGCTGTAAGCACTATGGGACTTAACATCTCTGGTCATCAGTCCCCTAGACTTAGACCTACTTAAACCTAACTAACCTAAGGACATCACACACATCCATGCCCGAGGCAGGATTCGAACCTGTAACCGTAGCAGCCGCGTGGTTCCGGACTGAAGCGCCTAGAACCGCTCGGCCACCGCGGTCTGCAATCATATTATGGATTAATGGAAGATTTGTTGTAGAAAGAAGAGAATTGATTTCTACATTGGTACGATTATACCCTATGTTAGCTCGCCGTGCTAGCCGTGTGGTCTAACGCGCTGCTTCCCGAGCGGGAAAGCGTGCCGGTCCCCAGCAAGAATCCTCCCGACGGATTAGTGTCGAGGTTCGGTGTGCCGGCCAGCCTGAGGATGGCTTTTAGGTGGTTTTCCATCTGCCTCGGCGAATGCGAGATGGTTCCCTTTATTCCGCCTCAGTTACACTATGTCGGCGATTGCTGCGCAAACATTGTTTCCACGTACGCGTACAACTACTCTACCACGCAAACATTTGGGGTACACTCATCTGGTATGGGACGTTCCCGTGGAACGGGGCGGGGCGGGGCGGAGAGGGGATCCACTGGGGGCCGAACCGCACAATAACCCTGGGTTCAGTGTGGGGTGGCGGTAGGGTGGGTGAACTGCTGTGGCCTGTTTTGGGGTTGTGTACCACTGAGGGCTACGAGGGGACGAAGCCTCTCAGTCGTTTTTAGTCCCCAGTTCTATACACAATACACAAATACCCTTTGTGAAAAATGGATTTCAGGTAATGATTAAGTTTCGTTTGATTTGCAGCAGCAGTTTGATAATGCAGCATTCTTAGTTCGTCAGAGATCCAGATCAGAAATCTTTTTGCTTTTCATTTCTTTGTTAGAAATTATCGATCACTGTGAGGGAAATGGATTTAAGAATTCGATTTTGAAATTTTGTTTAAGGAAAAATTATAAATGTGAAGTTTAATTTTTGTAATTTTTGTGTTATAGTTACGTGATGTCAGAGAATGCTTAAGTATTATTCAAGTTTCAGTAAATGTTATTAAATCAAACGATATGAGATTGCTATTGAGTTCATTTAACCCAATGTCATTGTCCGCATCCCATGAGTCAATTATTTTTCAATTTCTTTAAAACCATTATCAAAAATTATGAACCAAGAATGACAGCAACGCTTTCGGAGAGCGCACCGTACCTTTTCGTATCTTAGTAGTTAAATTTTGCACCTCTGTTATCGCGCTGTAGCTACGTGAGCAATTTGCACGCCATTATCCAGTGCGACTCAGGTGGGACAAATAGCGTAGAAAACAGATTCTTTCTTTAATTAAATTTCACATGGGCAGTCTTTAGTTTCAAAGTAATCAGTTTTTCATCAAAGGTCATAGTCAGATTTGGTCCATAGCAGTAATTTTAAGACAGGAACATGATTTTCATAGAATTCTTGCAGTTAGATTTCTCTACGCATTTGAATTTTGTCATCAACAGTAAGCATTTCATAGGCCATCAGCTATAAAGTTTGGTATTGCGCACCATTCGGAATAGGAAGTGCAAAGTTTAGCTTGTGACAGTTTAACATCAAAATCACAATCAATATTAGGGCCGCAGCCCCGCGCATCCATACAGGAAACACGCCTAAGGCGCCATGGACTCCCAAGCTAAAGCGCCTCCGACGCGACTGCAGACGGCATCACCAGCGTAGTCTTGGCGATCACATGCGTGAGGGCACACTTGTGCGGTACGGGCGGCCCAAGGCGCTGCTTAAGCAGAAGTTGAACACGGTAAGGATGAGAGTTGGCAGAGATTCGTTCGCTACAGTCTGGCGGGTGACCCCTGGGACATGCACTATAAGACTGCAGCGTCCAAATTTCGGACATCGACGGTACCGTCAGCCCTGAGGATGATAGATGGCAGCCACACCAGTGACTGTGGAGAATCTGCCGAGCTCCTCATGAGCACCTTATTGCCCGACGATAATAACGAAGACGAGAATGAGGAACAGGGGAACCTGAGGCGGCCACAATCAATATTGCAGATTTACTTTCACTAAAATTAATTTAACAGATAACTTTCAGCGTGCTGCCGTCGCGAATCTCTACGGATAATGGTTAATGGATAGTAAGCGACAAGATCCTTGAAGCCTACACCTATGTGACACCCACGGCTGATCTCAGTCGGTATGAGAAACTTGCCTGCTGTGCAAAGCAAAACAGATGAAGTTCTGTGGCATACCGGCCGACAGAATAGAATGTTCGTGCAGCCAAACGCTTTTCGGAACACATCGTTGAACATGGAGCCCGGCAAGAGACGGCCACTTCATGTTACCAAGTAGAGTCAACGACAATGGCAATTACGATTGAAGGGTCCTCGAAATTAGACCATGGATCCACGGAAACTCGTCACCTTACTGAATGAATCATGCTTCTTGTTACACCAGATCGATCGTACCATTTCTGATACGTTGACGTCCATGCGAACGGCTGCTCGAAACTTGCACTACACTATTGACGCAAGTTGGCGGCGACAGTGTTAGTGTATAGACGAAATCCAACTTGTCTTCCATTGGACACGTGTTAGCAATAGTTGGATTGACACCTGTGGACTTCCTTCTTCAGTTTATTCATTAACTGATGTTGGCGACCACATGACGCATTTCTTTCTATGAACCACATTACGTAATGGTTGATCTGCACTCGATAATCCTGTTCCGTACTTTACATTACCTAACCAATATATACTTATTCATCCTTTTCCTCTTTTCCTCTCAATCTTTTATTATAAACTGTAGAAGAGTGTATTTGGTACTCCGTAGTACAGGGCGTAACGGATATACACTACTGGCCAATTAAAATTGTTGCACCACGAAGATGACGTGCTACTGACGCGAAATTTAACCGACAGGAAGAAGATGCTGTGGCATGCAAGTGATTAGCTTTTCAGACCATTCACACAAGGTTGGCGCCAGTGGCGACACCTACTACTTCCCCTTCCCCCCCCCCCCCCCACCCCCCACCCACCCAGGAAAGTTTCCGACTGATTTCTCATACACAAACAGCAGCTGACCGGCGTTGCCTAGTGAAAGGTTGTTGTGATGCCTCGTGTAAGGGGGAGAAATACGTACTATCACGTTTCCTGGATGCACGACGGTTTATCGTATCGCGACGTTGCTGCTCGCGTTGGTCGAGATCCAATGACTGTTAGCAGAATACGGAATCTGTGGGTTCAGGAGGGTAATACGGAACGCCGTGCTGGATCCCAACGGCCTCGTATCACTAGCAGTCGAGATGACAGGCATCTAATCCGCATGGCTGTAACGGATCGTGCAGCCACGTCTCGATCCCTGAGTCAACAGATGGGGACGTTTGCAAGACAACAACCATCTGCACGAACAATTAGACGACGTTTGCAGCAGCGCGGAGACCATGGTTGTGGTTACCCTTGACGCTGCATCACAGACAGGAGCGCCTGCGATGGTGTACTCAACGACGAACCTGGATGCACGAATGGCAAAATGTCATTTTTTCGGATGAATCCAGGTTCTGTTTACAGCATCATGGTGGTCTCATCCGTGTTTGGGGACATCGCGGTGAACGCACAATGGAAGCGTGTATTCGTCATTGCCATACTGGCGTATCAGCCGGCGTGATGTTATGTGGTGCCATTGGTTACACGTCTCGGTCACCTCTTGTTCGCATTGACGGCACTTTGCACAGTGGACGTTACATTTCAGATGTATTACGACTCGTGGCTCTACCCTTCATTCGATCCCTGCGAAGCCCTACATTTCAACAGGATAATACACGACCGCATGTTGCAGGTCCTGTACGGGCCTTTCTGGATAAAGAAAATGTTTGACTGCTGCCCTGGCCAGCACATTCTCCAGATCTCTCACCAACTGAAAACGTTTGGTCAATGGTGGCCGAGCTACTGGTTCGTCACAATACGCCAGTCACTACTCTTGATGAACTGTGGTATCGTGTTGAAGCTGCATGGGCAGCTGTACCAGTACACACCATCCAAGCTCTGTTCGACTTAGTGGCCAACCGTATCAAGGTCGTTATTACGGTCAGAGGTGGTTGTTCTGGCTACTGATTTCTCAGGATCTATGCACCCAAATTGGGTGAAAATGTAATCAAATGTCAGTTCTAGTATAGTATATTTGTCCAATGAATACCCGTTTATCATCTGCATTTCTTTTTAGTGTAGCAATTTTAATGGCCAGTAGTGTACTATGAGTCGTTTGTTACTAGGGAGGTTAGTACCTCCACGGACATGTAGTTAGAGCAAGCCACTAACTCTTGTTTCCCCCAGGGCAGCGTGTCAGGTGCTGAAGTGTGGACGCGTGGATGCAGAACAGTTAATCTATACTGACAGCCATGGTCCACTTAGCAGTGTAGTTATGACCATGCAGAAGACATCAGGTCGTAAAATTAATGACTGCTTGTGGGAAGACTGTTCGACACAGAGAAAAACAGCCAACATGCAGACGTGTGCACATATTAAGATAGCAAACACAGAACTACCAGCCGGCCGAAGTGGCCGCGCGGTTCTGGCGCTGCAGTCTGGAACCGCGAGACCGCTACGGTCGCAGGTTCGAATCCTGCCTCGGGCATGGATGTGTGTGATGTCCTTATGTTAGTTAGGTTTAACTAGTTCTAAGCTCTAGGGGACTAATGACCTCAGCAGTTGAGTCCCATAGTGCTCAGAGCCATTTGAACCATTTTGAACAGAACTACCTGTACCTAAATCCGTTACAGCTTGCATGTATTCTAAGTATTCAGTTTTTCTCCTTTTAAACATTAACGTTTCTCACTGTTTGTGTATTCTTCACAATACGTCGATATTACTCACTCTGACTGCCAGGGCATTTTATGCATTTTGGAGAATATCCAAATTTCAAAGTCGTGAATTCCCAGGGCATTTTATGCATTCTGGAGAATATCCAAATTTCAAAGACCTGACTGTCCAGGGCATTTTATGCATTCTGGAAAACATCCAAATTTCAAAGTCCTCTACTTCCTTGCTGTTGCCATATTTAGTGTCAGTCTTCTAGAACCGCATAGAACTATAGAGCAGATGTAGCGTCTTACAAATCGAACTCTAAGGTTTAGGTCTAGGTCTACACTTGTGAGAATTTTCTTAAATTTAATGAAAGTGATACGGGCGTTCTTTATGTTTGTACTCGAATCTTCACACGAGTGCCGTTCGAAGGTACTTAAACTTATTTACTCTTTGTACTAAGGGGGCAAAGAATGGTAGATTTTAATGTGTAAAGGAGTCGGGCTACCGTTTGACAATCATAGAATTCGTCTTTTCTATTTTAATGTTTAGACCTAGATTACTGCTGTAAATTCCTACTGTATTGACGATTTGTTAAAAAACCATCTAAATTATCAGCAATCAATACTGTACTATCAGCACAGCTAATATTGCTGTTGAAGACTCCGTTGCCCTTTATGCCTGTTTGTGTGTTATATCACCAAGTGTGTGTGTGTGAGCGAGGTTTCTACGGCTGGCGCCACCAGTCTCCGTCGTTCACGGTCATTCCAGTCTCCTTCATTAAGATCTCTTGCCGCCATTGCTTTGCTGACGTCGTCTTTCCAGCATCTCGCAGGTCTACCGCGCTTTCTTCTTTGATGTGGAGTCCATTGCCATACACGTTTCGGCTATCTTGTGTCTGGCATATGCTGTAAGTGACCATACCAGAGTAGGCGCTTCCTTTCTGTGTAGTCTAGGATTGTGCTGTCGACGCTCATAACCTCTTTGATTCTATCATTTCTAATATGATTAAGCCTGGAGTATTCACAGCTGCGTCTCCAGAAATCGATCTCGAGAGCCAGCAAGCGATCTACTGCCTCTGAGTTAGTTCCCACAACTTTGCACCATATGTTGTGATACTTTCAATAATCACCAAGTGATTCCCGAAAAATACTCTCTGAGTACAAACTGAATTACAAGGGTGACAGAATTCATGCTTGTCGGACTCCTCTACAGATATTAATCAAATCGGTGATCCCATTATCAAGCTTAATCTGTGCTGCCTGTTTCCAGTATAAATTCTCTATACAGCGGACGTCTTTCTGATCGAGATGCATTATTTTGAGAATTTCCATAACCTTATTATGTTGTACTCTATCTAAGGCTTTTCAGTAGTCAGTAAAACGAAGGCCTATGTTTTTATCTTGATCGTAGCAGATTTCCTTGAGACCTCGTAGTGCAACGCTTGCTCCTCTTATGCATAAACCATCCTTAAACTCAGACACTGCCTGACCAATAAATTTCTCACGTTTTCATATATCCTTTTCTGGGTGACCTTCAGAAGTATTTTCAAGGAATGGTTCATAAGAGCAGTGACTCTATGAGCTTCACATTTACTCACATTTTTCTCTCATGGTATAGGAAAGAATGTTAGTAATAGCCATTGGGCAGAGTAAGTGACCTATACCGTAAATTCTGTTAAAAGTTTGTTAAGACTCTGATACCTACTTTATCAAGACTCTTAGTGAGATCGACAGGAATTTCATCTGGTCCTATTGCCATGTTCGTTTTTGAGTTTAGTATGCTTTTCTCGATTTCTTCTTTCATTATTTGTGGTTCTGTTAGTTTAGTTGTTAGAAATCTCTGTATGGTCTATCATCTCGATATAATCTTCCCATATCTCTCACTTTTCGGCAGCGTCATGAGAGAATTCACTGATCATTTTTTCGAAACGCCGCAGTTCTTCCCCACTGCAACGCATAAGTTTGAAAACTGGCTCAAAGCTGCGTACAACCTTTCTCTGTAATGACGCAGAAGCACACGGCCCTGTGACATCGCCCTCTGGTTCGGCGATACTTGAAGCATCTGGGTGTCGACATATGCGAAAAAGAAGCCAGAGCTCATGTGAGGTGTAAGGTGAGTTAATAATGCCACATTGGCACTAAATAGCACCAAAATTCTAGCCATCGCCACCGTGGACGTGTTACACTATGTAAAGGTCGTCACATCTCTTCTCACCCGTAATTTGTCCCTTCTTTTGACGCCTCCGCAAAGGAGATTAGAACACGACGGCTAGCATTGACATCACGCGTCTTTCTTATATGTGGCTGAGGGAAACGTTTCAAACACACTGTCGCTTAGAGTCGACACGAAAATGCCTCACGGAAGGCATAAAGGGCCTAAGTGAAAACACCCCTTCTTTCAGGTGTTGATTCCCACATTTTGGGCTCGAGAACGACAGTTCGCAGTGCGTTTGGCAACAGGACGACGTTCTGGACGATCTTTGACACTCCTGACAGCCCACAGACGTTTCAACCCTCCTCTAAAGACAGAGTGTGCCAGTAACCCAATTGGACGTGATTGGAGGTAGGCAACCACTTGACACATCTTTGTTCAGGCATGCCTGCTAGCCGACGCCCAGGGCTCTCTCACGGGTTTTCTCTCTGCAGGTGCATTTTTTAAAGTGCTTGAAAAACGCGGGCTGGTGGCGCTGACAATACTGCCGAACCCGGGAGGTGGTCTCAGACGGACCATTTGCCGTTATATTCACGCATGCGTCAACGTCGCACCTCTCCAGCACCACGTAACAGGATGACGCCTCGGGTCGTGTTCGAATTTCATTGAATGGTTTTTCCCTTGTGGTTCCGCACTGAACACCAGAGCACGAATTGCAGTCGCACTACCCTCTAAAGGGGTTCGATTTCGTTCCGTGTGATTGCTAGCACACAACGTCCCTAGAGAAGGATCGAATCGTCCGTGGGGCGTCAGCAGTGTCAAATACTGTCAAGAATATCGTCCTGTTGCACTTTGCAGTCCAAACTATCGTTATCGAACTCAAAATACACTACTAGCAATTAAAATTGCTACACCAAGAAGAAATGCAGATGATAAACGGGTATTCATTGGACAAATATTTTATACTAGAACTGACATGTGATTACATTTTCCGGAAATTTGGGTGCATAGATCCTGAGAAATCAGTACCCAGAACAACTACCTCTGCCCTAATAACGGCCTTTATACGCCTGGGCATTGAGTCAAACGGAGCTTGGATGGCGTGTACAGGTACAGCCGCCCATGCGGCTTCAACACGATACCACAGTTCATCAAGAGTAGTGACTGGCGTATTGTGACGAGCCAGTTGCTCGGCCACCATTGACGAGACGTTTTCAATAGCTGAGAGATCTGGAGATTGTGCTGGCTAGGGCAGCAGTCGAACATTTTCCGTATCCAGAAAGGCTCGTACAGGACCTGCAACATGCGGTCGTGCATTACCCTGCTGAAACGTAACGTCCACTGTTCAAAGTGCCGTCAATGCGAACAATAAGTAACCGAGACGTGAAACCAATGGCACCCCATACCATCATGCCGGGTGATACGCCAGTATGGCGATGACGAATACACGCTTCCAATGCGTGTTCACTGCGATGTCGCCAAACACGGATGACACCAAAATGATGCTGTAAACAGAACCTGGATTCATCCGAAAAATTGACGTTTTGCCATTCGTCCACCCAGGTTCGTCGTTGAGTAGACCATCACAGGCGCTCCTGTTTGTGATACAGCGTCAAGGGTAACCACAGCCATGATCTCCGAGCTGATAGTCCATGCTGCTGCAAACGTCGTCGAACTGTTCGTGCAGATGGTTGTTGTCTTGCAAAAGTCCCCAAGTTTTGACTCAGGGATCGAGACGTGGCTGCACGGTCCGTTACAACCTTGCGGATAAGATGTCTGTCATCTCGACTGCTAGTGATACGAGGCCGTTGGGATCCAGCACGGCGTTCCGTATTACCCTCCTGAACCCACCGATTCCATATTCTGCTAACAGTCATTGGATCTCGACCATCGCGAGCAGGAATGTCGCGATACGATGAACCGCAATCGCGATAGGCTACAATCCGACCTTCATCAAAGTCGCAAACGTGATGGTACGCATTTCTCCTCCTTAAACGAGGCATCACAACAACGTTTCACCAGCCAACGCCGGTCAACTGCTGTTTGTGTATGCGAAATCGGTTGGAAACTTTCCTCATGTCAGCACGTTGTAGGTGTCGCCACCGGCGCCAACCTTGTGTTAATGCTCTGAAAAGCTAATCATTTGCATATCACAGCATCTTCTTCCTGTCGGTTAAATTTCGCGTCTGTAGCACGTCATTGTGGTGTAGCAATTTTAATGGCCAGTAGTGTATGTGGGAATCAATGTCTCAAGATTGACTGACGCCTTTTATGCTACCCCCTGTGGCGGTTTCTTGCCGATTGTGAGACGTGGTATGTCCTCGGCCACTGATAAGAAAACTGCGTGATTTCAAAGTTGGGTGTTACGGTTGTAACCTCCATTGCGGAGGCGTCAAACGAAGGGGTTAAATGTGCGTAAGAGATGATATGGCGGTCTTCCACCGTGTGACAGGTGCACGACGGCATAGCGCAGAACTGTGGTGAAAATTACTGCACTGTGACATCATTGATCTCGCTTACACCTCAGATGGACTTCTCAGCTGTAGCAGTTTTCTTCCCCCCGCATGTTTCGACACATGGACAGAAGGTGATGTGGCAGGTCATCACGTTTTTGCACCGTTGCAGAGGAAGCTTCTTGGCACTTTTGAGCCAAATTTCAAACTTAGAAGTCGCAATGGGAAAGGGTAGCGAGGTTTCGAAGAAGTGTTCCTTAGTTAGTGTTCAGCAGCATGTTTTATTGACTTTTTGACCATCAAGGAGATGTATTTTCTTCTACACATCCGAGCAATTTCTTTTAGCTTCTTATGTAAGCTACCCTCATCATGTTAAGCCTGCAAGCTTTCAGTTTCTATGCATTCCTATTGTAACCATTTTTGCTGATCCAATATTTGATCTTATAAGTTTATGTATATCACTGTAATTAGATGTGTCTGTGCTCAGTGTTCATCCATCAATGGAAGAATTTGATCAGTCATCCATATCTTTTTTCGATCTCTTGTTTTATACCCTAGTTTATGTTCATCATGGATTATCAGTGTTTCTCGTCTCTTCCCACGGTTTTCTTGATAAACCAGACGCATCATTGTCGTCACGATTCTACTGTTTTCATCCATGCGCACGTGAAGAATATTGCGGACCACTTGTATCCCTTTATGCTTACTGTATTCTCTGACAGCAGTAGCATCTTCCAGCCACGTAACTGTACGCCTCATAAAACCAGAGTCGTGCTACATTGATTTCAGGAAGATGATAGTGGACTCACACTGATTCCCCCCCGATTCGACCACCCGGCGCCAGGTCTGCGCCCACAAACCATCAGTCCGTAATTTACGGGAATCGCGCGACTTGCTCGTAGACATCCGGTGGCGTATACCTCCGGAAGGCTACCAAGGACTTGCCGAATCCATTCCACGTAGGATTGCTGTTGTATTGTTCTCGAGAGTTGGACCAATACGCTATTAAGCAGGAGGTTATAATGATCTGACTTGGTGCAGTATACGTCGATGTGGAGACCCGTAAGGGCAGGTGCATGCTCCTATCAGGCGGGACGCCATTCATGCTGGCGTTTTAGCACTCTGTCCACCTAGAAGTGAGACAGAACAGTTCCGGTAACGCTCCACAGACACGAGTACGTTATAGCGATTTCCAGAGAACGTGACCTCAGTCCTACTGGGCATATTTGAAGTTGCAGTCGGCTCCATCAGTCCTCAGTGCCAGTGAAAACTGATAGCTGGTTGAGAACCGTGCAAATGGGCGTTTTTCACATTAACAAACACTGTCAGAGGTAAAAGAGGCGATAAGTGACAGATAAAGTCTTAGTACTGACCATAGCTCGAAACATATACCTTCGGGTCAGTACACAGGCACTTAATGACTGAGCCATCGAGTCATACTCTTATTCTAAATCCACTGGATATCATTATCTTCTTTAAGTAACCATGTTCTAAAATTAAAACAATTGCAGCCCTCAGCCGCAAAAATGAAGTCTTTTTGACTTAGATTTCAGCCACTTCTAAGAGTGCCTTCATCAGAAATAAAACATTTAAAACTGAAACTTCCTGGCAGATTAAAACTGTGTACCCGACCGAGACTCGAACTCGGGACCTTTGCCTTTCGCGGGCAAGTAATCTACCATCTGAGCTACCGAAGCACGACTCACGCCCGGTACTCACAGCTTTACTTCTGCCAGTACCTCGTCTCCTACCTTCCAAACTTTACAGAAGCTCTCCTGCGAACATCCCCCAGGCTGTGGCTAAGCCATGTCTCCGCAATATCCTTTCTTTCAGGAGTGCTAGTTCTGCTAGGTTCGCAGGAGAGCTTCTGTAAAGTTTCGAAGGTAGGAGACGAGGTACTGGCAGAAGTAAAGCTGTGAGTAGCGGGCGTGAGTCGTGCTTCGGTAGCTCAGATGGTAGAGCACTTGCCCGCGAAAGGCAAAGGTCCCGAGTTCGAGTCTCGGTCGAGCACACAGTTTTAATCTGCCAGGAAGTTTCATATCAGCGCACACTCCGCTGCAGAGTGAAAATCTCATTCATTTAAAACTGGCATGTCACGCATAAAATAACTATTAAGCGATAACGCTTTAGTCACAAAATATTAGAATATAACACATAGAGGCAGGCCACTAAGGGCTCCACCTCATGTCGAGCTGCCATTTTTAAAGCTATAATCATGTTATGTTTCCTGCATAGTTGTAATATTTGTACGCCTCTCATTTTTTTGTGTAGGGAGCTTCATTGAGTACGGCAAGAAAGAAAAGCAGGTCACTTGATTAGTCCTATCAATATCCTGTCCTCCTGCAATGCGTTTTACCCAGACATGTAGGGCATCCCAATCCAAGTTTAGCTTTTTGACTTACATGCTCTTTGCATTCACTGTTTTCTCAGTCTTAAATGGCTTAATACGAGTCCCGATATATAAACTCGCCAACTGTAATTAGATACTTTCTGGAATTTGTTTGACAGCAAAGTACGCAACATATAAGCAACTATAAAAGTGTGCAGTACAAGAATCGTGTAGGGAACGCCTCATGCTTATGTAGGCTTAGCGATATAGCTGTGAAATGCTACAAGAGAGAAAGAGCAAGAAATAAAGCCACACAATTTATTTACAAAGGAAAGAAGAAATCAACAGATAAGGTTTTCACTACACATGCTAGAAGGGCACTCACGAAAGAGAAGAAGGAAAGTTGAAAACAGCAGAGCATCGAGTAACACGCAACTTTTAGTCCTGAAAAGTGATAGAGAGATAGCAAAACACAGATACTCAACTGATTTACAAGAGACAGACAAGTATGCAATAGGTACAATCCAAAAAAGGATGGGTACACAAAGTGAAGTTCATCTAAAATACATAAAATACAAACAAACACTGAAAAAGTTTGAGTGATTTGTTCAGCAAAGAACTACACATTTATCAACAGGATTTCATGCAGGGATGTATTTATAATACAGCATGTAACACAAAAAAGTACATCAAATGAAAGTTATCGGAAACTGTAATACATTATGCTTCCTAATTTTTATATTTTACTAGTTTGAAGCACTTATAGCTCAATTCCATCTATTGTTTTAATGAGGAAGTTTATATTCAAATCAACATATAGTTCACATGCATATGTCCTCAGAAAGTTCCAGTTTTCTGTCATTAACCAAACAATTTTAAGAGGTATATTTGTGACGAAAACATAATACTTAATTCTGTTTAGTCTGTAGACAAGATAAAAAATTATACACCTTTTTTGTTTTTAACAGCTGATGTTTTATGAAAATTCAGTGGGTAGCTGACACTGTTTGTACATTGTGTTGAGTTTTAAATAACTTTTTGACAGTAAGATTTGGGTGAGTGTGTTCTTGCACGTGTAGTAGGTCCGTAATGGAAGTGACTGACAAGCAGAAGTTCTAATAAGCCAGCTCCACAGGGTCACAAACATTTAGAAATCTAAAAAGAAACGCAAACAATGTCAGTTAGCCACCGGAATTTCCTAAAAGCATTAGGGGAAACATGCTTTGCAAGAAAAATAAAATTTAGTTCCAAAAGATGGACAGTAAATACATTTGTCTACAAGATAAACACTGAAGGCAACAAATGAGGAAGAATGGCTGCAAATGTTAACAATAATACACAATATTTAACCAAGAATTTATCGCAACGTTAAACGTAATATAGTATGGACGTGGTGCATTTACTTTGTGATCAACAACGGTTCAAGACGTCATAACGAATATTGACGAAAATGGTAACTCTGCGATGAGGGGAGCATTTTGTGTATGGCTATAAGTCGTACTTGTCCTATGGCTGCCGGCAGCACGCAGTACCGTGTGACACGTTTACCTCTATTTCCCAGACGTACCTTCCACATGATGGAGGTATACTAGATTTACTTGTAACAAACAGACGCCATCTCTTTGCTCACATGGTAGTCACTGAACACAGTGGAATTTTAACAATAATCGGTACCATTGTGCAAATGGTAGACAGGTTATCAAAAAGTTCTACGTGTTCAACAAAATAGATTTGGATGAGACTATCTAAGAGAGGAGGTGTAATCATTTCATTTAAGTGGTCATCTGTTGTCGGAACCATGACTCAAATTCAAAGAAATAGTCGAACTTGCTCTAGAAAAATTGTATCTGTTAGAACACTTGAAGATGATAATGATTTCCCCTTGGGGTGCAACCAGTAACAGAGCTTTTTTTATGAAACAATGGCTGTTTCAAAATAAACACAAAACAAAAATATATCCTCAGACAGACTTACGTTAGTTAATATACGTTCACTGAATCGCTATCTGACCTTACGATTGCAAAATGTTAACACTATCATTGACACCAAAATCAGTGCCAAGACCGGCCGCGGTGGTCTAGCGGTTCTAGGCGCTCAGTCCGGAACCGCGCGACTGCTATGGTCGCAGGTTCGAATCCTGCCTCGGGCATGGATGTGTGTGTGATGTCCTTAGGTTAGTTAGGTTTAAGTAGTTCTAAGTTCTAGGGGACTGATGAGCATAGATGTTAAGTCCCATAGTGCTCAGAGCCATTCGAACCATTTTTTTCAGTGCCAAGGGATTTGTAGAGTAGACAGGAAGCGATACAGAAAAAAGCTAAACGAAAGCCGATACGTTGAATTCTACGTTAAACATTCATTTAGAAGTGGAAAATCAGTGGACGATGCATTCGTTAGCTGCATCACTGTTAAGGCGAGTGACATAATTATCATTCCTGGTAGTAATTAAAAGCAACTTAACTCGCTAAAACGTACAAGATTCCCATGACAAATGGAATGCATTCATGTCCTCTACAGATTTACAGGGTGACTATAATGCAAAGTAAATCTGTTGAGTAGGGTGATGTTCTACAAGGGCGTTCTGAAAAATAATGCTTCTAAATTTTTTATGTGGAAACTCTTACAGCATTTTAAATAAAACACTTGTTATTAACATTCTACAGCTTTATTCTTCAAATTTACATTTTTATTACTTAACATATTTCTCCTAATGAGAGACCAGTTTGTTGACTTCGTTGACTCAGCTGCACCATCACCACTGTTCGCATTGCTTCATCACTGTCAAAGCGAAGTCCTCGAAGATTCTCTTTAAGATTTGGAAACAGATAAAAGTCGGGTGCGGCTACCTCGGGGCTATATGGAGGATGATCGATGACAAAGGACCAAGTCGGTGAGCTGATATGTGATCTTCCACTGCCGTGCTGA
Source organism: Schistocerca piceifrons (assembly GCF_021461385.2). Lineage (NCBI taxonomy): Eukaryota > Metazoa > Arthropoda > Insecta > Orthoptera > Acrididae > Schistocerca > Schistocerca piceifrons. The sequence goes on along the minus strand of NC_060140.1, from coordinate 899,586,892 downwards.
AGGGAAGGTTCCTGCATGCGTGGACGAACTTTTGAAATTCAAAACTCAAGTACAGCACGCTGTTTCTCACGCACCGATATAGTTATTTTGCACACCGCCATGTTACATGATACAGTTCGGAGCCCTATAGCGCTACAGGACCGCAGATTTGTAGACATAAACAATGAAGGCGTAGAATGTGCATAACATTTTTGTATTTAAAAATCTTCAAGATTTTTCACATAAAAAATATAGAGGCATTACTTTTCAGCATCCCCCTCGTAAATGACTGGGAAAGAGCACAGGCCGCATCCATCTCCAGAAACTGATCCACAAAATTATCGTCCTATATCACCCACAAGTAGCTGAATCAGAATGGGAGAACATATGATAGGTTCAGGCGAGATGTACTACTTGGGACAAAGTAAACTACTCCGTGAAAATCAACACTGGTTCTGAAAACATTGATGTTACGAAAATCAACTCAAATTCTTCATATGTGATGTCATCAAGTATGGCGGAAGCCATATTGATTTGGTGTACCTAATATTTCTAAGGGCTGTTGATTCAGTAGCACATCTACGTCCCTAAAGGAAAATGAGTTTTGTGGGATATACGAGGGTTGTCCAGAAAGTAAGTTCCGATCGGTCGCGAAATGGACACCACGGTGAAAACCCGATGAAGCTTTGCACAGATGTATTGGGCAGTGTCTCTAGTATGAGCGTCGATCGCATCAAGACGCTCTTTTCAGTTGTGAGCGCACTGTAAGCCAAGTAGGAGGGCCGTCTGAGAGGCTTCGCCTTAATGAATGCAGCCCACCTAACACAACTGCCACGCACTTCCTTCTTCATGGAAATTCTCAGCCGCACTCTGCAGGGGCAGTGAAGATGCTCCTACAGCCTTTTCGATGGAAAGTCTCCGATCACCCACAACACAGCCCTAATTGGCTCGTCCTGAGTATCATCTCTGTTCACATGAAACGCTGGATTTGAAGGCAATACTTGGGCGCAGGCTGCGCGCTACAGACCAGCGTAGATAATTATCGGAAAGCACAGGCGGCTGCCTTGTATGACGATGGTGTTGGAAATTTGGTATAACGCCCCGACAAATGTCTAAGTCGGAGCGGCGATTATGTAGGACAGTATGTAGAAAGTATAGCTAATTCTTGCAAATAAAATGTTTCTGATTTTCACTATGTTTTCCATTTAGCGACCGATCGGAACTTACTTTCTGGACAACTCTTGTATAACCTGATTTACGACTGGATCGCGTATTTTCTGAAAGGCAGAATGTAGAATGCTATGCTGAAGTAAGATTTGGTGGCCCCCGTGGAAGTATAATAGGACCGTTTTTGGTCATGTTACACTTTGCTCACTTCCCAAATAGTATTATTTGCAATGACTGAGTTGTCCACAAGGTGTGTTCACTAAAAGCTGCAGAAATTTCCAGTTATATCTCGACAAAATCTCCGCATTCTTAGAAAACTGGAAACTAGCTCGTAATGTAGAGACGTACGAAGTTACGCACTAGACGAAACATGAAGCGCGAAATCCTTTGACTGCAACTTTCATGAGTCGTAACTAGAGTCAAAATGGTTCAAATGGCTCTGAGCACTATGGGACTCAACATCTGAGGTCATCAGTCCCCTAGAACTTAAAACTACTTAAACCTAAATAATCTAAGGACATCACACACATCCATGCCCCTAGGCAGGATTCGAACCTGAGACCGTAGCGTTCGTGCGGTTCCAGTTTGAAGCGCCTAGAACCGCTCGGTCACACCGGCTGGCAACTAGACTCATTTTAGACAAATATTTGAATACCGATGTCTGGAGATATGAATTGAAATGGCCACATCCGCTCAGTTGTAGGTAAATCAGATGAAAGGTTACAAAAAAAACTGAAGTTTTTCTACAGGAAATATTGTTTATGAAATAACTGTATCTCCCCACTGTACTGCCCAAATGTAATGCGAGCCCATCATGTCGGACTCGCAGGGCATTTCAAACGTAAACAAAGTACGAAGCCGTGGTCACTGGCTCGTATCGCTGGAGACGATGCGCAACAGAAATGTTGAAATATCTTAACTGACAGACACCGTACCTCTCACAATTACCTACTTAGAAAACTTCATGAATAGCACAGACCTACAATTAAGTAAGCAACTACTCGTACAAAGACGTTCTTTTCAAGCTCCAACCCCGAATGGACTCTTACGCTGTATCTGTCATTTTCGATGTTATCGAATACTGTTGTAAAAAAATCCTCAACCAATTTGTAGACGACTATAATTGCTACAGCATCTCTGGGAATAAAGAACGTACTGTTGTTAACCATATTCGTCCAGTACTGTACCGTCATTTACCAATATTGTCTTTTTGGTACGTTGAACCATTTAAGAAATATTTTCCATGTTTACACCAGAAAGGACAACCCGACATTAAATTCAATAGAACTGGATACGACAGCCGTGAAAGTGCCATTTGTAACATCGAATCTCGCTCTAACCGAAGGCAATCAGCTCCTTAAGAGTAAAACACCTAATAAAATCTTCACATTTTTCCACCCTGATTCAGACTTTTCATAAAACAACAGTTCCTCCCACGTGCTAGCAGATACTCCAAGCAACAGGACGACCAGCTACATCAAGCCAAGGTTGTGCGTAGACATGAGGAATGAGCATCGTTACGCGCAAAACGTTAAGAACTGCTCGTTTACTCAGGAAATAGCTGCTACTTTATAGAGGGTGGATGAAGAAGAGTATCAGCGAGGGTGTATGGGACATTGTTACTCGCCATTTAGTTCCAAAGCCGCGCGGGGTAGCCGTGCGGTCTGGGGGGGCCTCGCCACGGTTCGCGCGGCTCCCCCCGCCGGAGTTTCGAGTCCTCCCACGGGCATGGGTGTGTGTGTTGTCCTTAGCCTAAGTTTGTTTAATTAGTGAGTACGCCTAGAGGCCGATGACCTCGGCAGTTTGGTCCCATAGAACCTTACCACAAATTTACAAAAAATTAGTTCCAAAACAACTGCTGGCCTTCCGGTCTCAGATATCGCATTTCCGTGACAAATAACATTTTAGCAAACACTACTGCACACCCTTCCCCAACTCTTGGCAATACCAAAATCCACATGTGACACACCCCATCCTGTACCCATATACAGGGTGGTCCATTGATAGTGACCGGGCCAAATATCTCACGAATTAAGCATCAAACGAAAAAACTGCAAAGAACGAAACTCGTCTAGCTGGAAGGGTGAAACCAGATAGCGCTATGGTTGGCCCGCTAGATGGCGCTGCCATAGGTCAAACGGATATCATCTGCGTTTTTTAAATAGAAATCCACATTTTTGTTACATATTCGTGTAGTACTTAAAGAAATATGAATGTTTTAGTTGGACCACTTTTTTCGCTTTGTGGTAGATGGCGCTGTAATAGTCACAAGTACGTAGTATCACGTAACATTCCGCCAGTGCGGACGGTATTTGCTTCGTGATACATTACCCGTCTTAAATGGACAATTTACCAATTGCGGATAAGGCCGATATCGTGTTGATGTATGGCTATTGTGATCAAAATGCCCATCGGGCGTGTGCTATGTACGCTGCTCGGTATCCTGGACGACTTCATCCAAGCATCCGGACCGTTCGCCGGATAGTTACGTTATTTAAGGAAATAAGAAGTGTTCAGCCACATGTGAAACGTCAACCACCACCTGCAACAAATGATGATGCCCAAGTAGGTGTTTTAGCTGCTGTCACGGCTAATCCGCACATCAGTAGCAGACAAACTGCGCGAGAATATGGAATCTCAAAAACGTAGGTGTTGAGAATGCTACATCAACATCGATTGCACCCGTACCATATTTCTATGCACCAGGAATTGCATGGCGACGACTTTGAACGTCGTGTACAGTTCTGCCACTGGGAACAAGAGAAATTACGGGACGATGATAGATTTTTTGCACGCTTTCTATTTAGCGACGAAGCGTAATTCACCAAGAGCGGTAACGTAAACCGACATAATATGCACTATTGGGCAACGGAAAATCCACGATGGCTGCGACAAGTGGAACATCAGCGACTTTGGCGGGTTAATGTATGGCGAGGCATGATGGGAGGAAGGATAACTGGTCCTCATTTTATCGATGGCAGTCTAAATGGTGCAATGTATGCTGATTTCCTACGTAATGTTCTACCGATGTTACTACAAGATGTTTCATTGCATGACAGAATGACGATGTACTTCCAACATGATGGATGTCCGGCACATATCTCGCGTGCGGTTGAAGCGGAATTGAATAGCGTATTTCATGAGAGGTGGATCGGTCGTCGAAGCACGTTCACCGGATCTGACGTCCCCAGATTTCTTTCTGTCGGGAAAGTTGAAGGATATCCACCGACAACGCCTGACAACATGAGTCAGCGCATTGTCAATGCAAGTGCGATCATTACGGAACTACACGCTGTTGAGAGGAATGTCATTACACGTATTGCCAAATGCATTGAGATTGACGGACATCATTTTCAGAATTTATTGCATTAATGTGGTATTTACAGGTAATCACGCTATAACAGCATGCGTTCTCAGAAATGATAAGTTCACAAAGGTACATGTATCACATTGGAGAAACCGAAATAAAGTGTTCAAACGTACCTACATTCTTCCTACCTGTTACCAAGTGTTCGTCTAAAATTGTGACCCATATGTTTATGACTATAACAGCGCCATCTATCACAAAACTAAAAAAGTGGTCCAACTAAAACATTCATATTTCTTTACGTACTACACGAATATGTAATAAGAATGGGGATTCCTATTTTAAAAAACGCAGCTGATATCCGTTTGACCTATGGTAGCGCTATCCAGCGGGCCAACCATAGCGCCATCTGGTTTCCCTCTTCAAGCTAGACAAGTTTTGTTCTTTGTAATTTTTTCGTTTGACGCTTATTTCGTGAGATATTTGGCCCGGTCACAATCAATGGACCACCATGTATATCATAGACCTCCGCTGCCCATAAACTCAACATCTTCATCATTTATGCTTCCATCCCCCCATCCCCTCTCGACTTTCACTATCATATTTCCCTCTTGTACCTGAAGTCTCTTGGATCTGATTACAATCTGCGGATTACGTCCAAAAATTATACAGGGTAGATCCGAACTCTATAAAGTTTCAGATGTTGCTCATCGATATTTACTGAGTATTTTGATGTAATGCACCCGTGGTCCACAGACGTTTTTTAGAGACTAATTTCAATTAGTTTGATTTCTTATCTCATTTACCTCTACATTTGTAATGCACTGAACATACCTGCACAACACTGCAATTATAAGGATATGCGCTGTATGTCTTGTTTGGAAATGAACTTGCTCCATTAACTCACGGTACGTCTTGTAAAGTGACAAAAATCAGTACGGACAGTGTTAGTGAGGAAGAGTTGGTCAGTGCGCACCTAGTGTATGGATTTATTGAATGCAGTGGGAGAACGCTACGACGACGCTAGGCTAAGTGACAACCAATCACACTACTTCAGCGTGTGTCACCCGACGATCTATCGCTGTACACTCTACGGTGTTCATGGTGGTTGATATTTTAATCCAGTCGACCAAGGAAAATAAGTAAAAAAATTCGTGTGGATGCAAAGTTTTGTACTGTTGCAGGGGAGAGTGAATTGAATAGTACACTAAAATTCCTGACCACTGGAATGTAAACGTCGGTGTTTTTGACTACCTCTGAAACCCCCGCTTCTAGCGAAAATGTTTTCCAGAAAAAATTAACATAATTAATTCTGATAAAAGTACAGTAACTGTCTGGTCATTCATTACTGTACCACTAAGTGACTACAACATGGTAAACATGGCCTTACAATTTCCTGTCAGTGACATACAGCAAGAAGATGCTATACTAATCCAATACCTTTCCCACCAACGCTACATAGGTCACTTCTCAGTCATCGTTTATATGAACGTATTTTACAGAGCAGCTCACTTAACAGCTACGTACTCAATTAATAAACTGAAAATAATTCCGCTATATAACCACGAGGTCAGTGAGGTTATTTGGTCTACTTACATAAGAGAACTGGACAGAAAATGGTTCAAATGGCTCTGAGCACTATGGGACTTAACTTATGAGGTCATCAGTCCCCTAGAACGTAGAACTACTTAAATATAACTAACGTAAGGACATCACACACATCCATGCCCGAGGCAGGATTCGAACCTGCGACCGTAGTGGTCGCGTGGTTCCAGACTGTAGCGCCTAGAACCGCTCGGCCACATCGTCCGGCGACAGAAAATGCTGGGGAGGTGTAGTCGGCCGGTAAATCGAAAAGCGAGCAGTACCCGTGGTGGGGGGAAGTTGAGTTTCTTGGAAGAATGCTGAAACTGGCGTACAGTGTAACTAGGAATCGATTTTCTCCGGCAGCAGTATAGAATAGTGCGCAAAGATTTACGAAGAATCAGTCTATATGCTGTTCTTCCGTTTGTGTTATTAATCATTCATACCTGTGTTCCGTGTAGTATTAAGTCACTGTAGAAAATGAACACCTCCCGTGATGCTCGTATCTACATAGCCAGCGATACATAAGACGAGTTGCGGAAGAGTCGGTACAGCTTTTTAAAATATACTGTATTTGATTTTTGTGACGCATTGCGATAGAGAGAATGGGGTATTGCCTTCTGGCTCTTGAGTTCGCAGACCTACGAAGGAGGAAAATGCATGACCACAATCCGAAGACCTGCCTTCCCTCACGCTTCTAATCTCCAGCCCCGCCTTTCCACCCTATTACACCCCGAGAACACAGTTAATGCCTTAATACGGTTCTACTGTAGTTACGCGTGGTACACACATTTAGTAATTGTTCTTAGCCCACTTAATTTAACAATATACGTCAATTTATACCACTATAACAATATTTTTAATAATCTGCGACTTTTCTAGCACTGTAACTTGGAAAATATTAGACCTAGTGACAAATGAATACTAGCTTTCTTGTTGGAAATTAAATGCAGTTTTGTTTTTACAGGACAACATTTTCCCTACAAGCCAGAGTTTTCGAGATATTCAGGAAAAACGTTAAGAAGTTGCCTTTAAGCACCCCAATCCCACCCACTGGTCAGGATTTTTCGTATGTTGTTCATGACACTGCCCTCTGCCCCTGTACAAAAATTTGCAACTACAAGAATTTTTTCCCCCTCAACCGACACTTCTTGGTCTTAGTTGAATGGGCTACTTTGAACAACAAGTGTAAGCGGGCAGGTCTTTTACATGGAACATGTGTGTTACATTGTTTTGTATTACTCCATGTTTTATGTTGTTCGGTTTCGAGATCACATTTTACAGGTTTTTTTCACTTCTTCCCCATTCCCTGGTTCGTTCACGAATGGTGTGTGGGAAGAATGGCTGACGCAAAACTGCGTGTCAGTTCTAATTTCTCGGATTTTCTCGTCGTGTTGATTGCGAGAGACATATGTGGGAGGAAGCAGTAAGTTGTCCACCTCTTCTCGGAACTTACCCTCTACTAATTCCAGTAGTAAACCTCTTCATCAAGCACGATGTCTCTCTAGCAGCGTCTGCAACTGGAGCTGAGCGTATCCGTAATGCTCTCACACTGACTAAACGAACTCCGCCGTTAGTTAGATCTTGTCTATCTCTTCTCTTAATCCAAACTGGTAAGGGTCCTTGACTGATGAGCAACACTCAAGAATCGGTCAAACAAGTGTTTTGGGAAGCCACTTCTTATGTGGATGAATTACATTTCCTTAAGATTCTCCAATGAATCTCAGTCTGGCATCTGCTGTCCCCGCTATTTGTCTTATGTGGTCATTCCACTTAAGATTACTGCGGGATATTTTACGCTTGATACAATTTCCATCAATTTGCCATCAACAGCGTAGTTGTACAGTAGTGGGTTTCTTCTCTTAAGCAATTACATATATTTACGCTCAGGGTCAACTGCCTGTCCCTACACCAGTCATCAGTGCTCTGCAGACCTTCCTGCAGTTCGCCAGTCTTCTGACGCGTCCTTTTTTTTTAGGAATCAAGCGCGTCATCTGTCAACAGTCCCATGGAGCTTCAGACGTTAGTCACGAAATCATTCATGCATATTTTAGACAGTAAGAGTCCCCGAGTTTTGACTGGGCCGTGAATTTGTGCACAGTACTGATATCCCAGTAAGACTGAGTGCGAATATGATGGGGAGTAAGAAGAATGTTAGCTTCTGGGTGAGATGAGAGCGTTGTTAAATACTTGGAAGTATGCTGCTTGTTAAATAGCCTTGGAATACGAAATCATGGAGGGACCAAAGACGTATTTTTCCTGGTGTCCCGCTTACCGCCCTATAAAAGACTCAGGAGACCACGAAGTTTTGGTGTCGTAGGTTGCGAAAAATAAACACTCAAGACAAAGTACACGAACGGCGGAAGTTAATGAAGGGTAATTTCTGAGTCGTTCGGAATATGGGACCAGTGGTCACAAGTAGCTCGATGCAGAGTAATAATGTAATGATTATTCAATTCGCACGCAGGCTGATGCCGTGTTCCTTTGGGTAGGCATTTTAATAGAGTTCCGCAGTATCGTCTAGTGAACAAAATACGAGCTTACCGAGTACCGGACCAGATTTGTAACTAGATTCAGGGTTTTATTGTAGAGAGAAATCAAAATGTCGCTCTTGTTGTTGTTGTTGTTTCTGTGGTCTTCAGTCCAAAGACTGTTTTGATGCAGGTGTCCATGCTACCCTACTCTGTGCAAGCCTCTTCATCTCAGTGTAATTATTGCAACCTACATCCTTCATAATCTGCTTACTATATTACAAACGGTCGAATTTGCACGGCAGTACCGCGACTGGGCGTCGACTGAGGTGAATCACGTTATATACTTCTTCCGACAGGTGGCTGTTGGATGCAACAATCGTTGGAAGGGTTCAGGCCGGAGGAGGGCGAGTTATAGTCTCGGGACTGTTTCTTTGAGATTCCCTGAGTGATGTCGACATTCTGGAAGGCACAATAGATCAACACAAGAATACATCTATCCTTGGGAACCACGTTCACCCCCACTTGCAGAATGTATTTTACTCGGCACGATGGCATCTACCAGCATGACAATGCAACGTAGTTTGAAGGGCACGGGAATGAGTTTACTGTGCTCCCCTGGCCATCAAAACACGCTGGATTTCAGCGCAATCGATAATCTATGGAACCATCTCGATCGGGCTGTTTCCGTCATGGATCCTCAATCGCGAAACTTAGCGCCACTAGGTACGACTCTTACGGCCTCAGGTTCGAATCCTGCCTCGAGCATGGATGTGTGTGATGTCTTTATGTTAGTTAGGTTTAAGTAGTTTTAAGTCTAGGGGGATTGATGACCTCAGATATTAAGTCTCACAGTGGTCAGAGCCATTTCAACCGTTTTTGGCTCGGCTCTGGAGTCGGCATGATTCCACATACCTATCGCTACCTACCAGAACCTCAGTGATCATTCAGGCTTTTGCCAGCTGGTCAGTTTAATGTGACTGGAATGTGTACATCTATCGTGTAATAGCTAGAACGAACGCCAGCACCTATGTAGTGGCACCTCACATATTATCTGCAAGAGTGCTCTATAAAAAATTCGACAACTTTAACAATTTCATATTCATTTTTAGTCCTACAAATTGAAAAACTCGTTTTTTCAATATTTGGCAGTAAGGTCACTATCAAACAGGAGGCATAATATTGTCAATAGAGGAACAAAAACATAAAACTCTTTGATGAAACCTCGAGTTGTCAGCCGGAGACAGGGCTGATCTGCAGCCTTGCTCCAACGAGGTTTCCTGCTCGTCATCTTCATATAGCGCCTGTCTCCTGAAGATGACGAGTACGGAACACGTTGAAACTTTGCTGCAAGATGACTCTGCCACTCGACTGATAAGCCAAGAACAGTTCATCGATGAAATTCGTCGAAAACGCCTGCATTTTCACACAGTAGCCCTGTTTGGTAGCGGGGTCGGTACAGACAGAGAGCACATGGCGTGACGGGTGGGCACCTACCGGTACGGCGTCCGGCGTGAGAGCGGCTCCCAGGACGGGCCACGAGTCCCCGGCGGCCACGTCCGTCCAGTTGGCGCTGTTGTTCATAGCTTCCAGTAGTTGCAGCGCCGGCGCCTCTCCGTCTGGGCCCACCTCCACCTGCAACACCAAGTGCAGGGAAAACTCTCTCTCTCTCTGGTATGCTGTTGTTATAGGGTAACACTTGATAACTGTGGATTCATTGTATTACGGCTAACAGGTATGAATAATACCAAATCATCAGTTTTTGTTAGATGTGTTCATGCGTTCGTAACGGTTTTATTTTGCATGCTGGTATTCCGGCTGCTACAGGTTTATTTATTTATTGTCATTTTTTATTTGTAGTTCACTGTTACTATTGAAGTTTATATATTGTAATATTGTCATTTGGAGGTAGTGGGTGGAGTTTGGACGCTACAAAAAGGAGTGCCAAATTGAGAAATCGTAACTTTTCCGGCATTTTCTTCTGTTTACGTTCAATAGAGGGGTGACAGCAGCGGAGGGAGCCAGAAATATTTGCATCTTGCATGGGCATAACACCACTGAACAGAGCACAACAAGAGAATGGCTTCCACGTTTTAAGCAGGATCGTTTTGACATTAGTGACCCGTCACATTCAGGAAGACCTTTTGGGTTTGACGATCTTTTAAACGCATTAATCCACAATGATCCAAATCGTGTGCTCGAGAACCGGCAAATGTGTTGAACTGTAATCATTCCACAGTCGTGCAATATTTACATGTAACGAGGAATGTTCGTAAATTAGGTGTATGGGTACCGTATGCTCTAAGCCAAAATCACAGAAACCACCTGATGGTCATATTTGCACCTCTGCTTCCTCGTCATCAATTGGCTCATGAACAACACTCATCATTCCTATCCTGTATCGTTAATGGTGACGAGAAATTGTGTCTTTATGCTAACTTAAGGAAAAGAAAGGACTGGTTGAACCCAAACAAACCAGCAGCTGCCCATCCACAAAAGTTAATGTTATGCATCTCGTGTAACAGTGAGGCTATCGTGTATTACGAATTGCTCCCCCGCGGTGTAATCACCTGTGATGACATTTACTGTCAACAGTTGCGACGTTTGTGTTGGGAAATGATTCAGAACCACCTCATTCACCTGATCTTGCACACTCAGATATTCATCTTTACCGCTCTCTGTTGAACAAGCTTCAAGGAGTTTCCTGTCAGGATGAAAATGCGCTCCGAACATGGCTCGACGACTACTTCGTCTCAAATCCACGTGATTTCTATAGTCTTGGAATCGGAAAGTTACACCAACGTTGGCCGAATGTTATAAATAACCAAGGAGAGTATATTATTGGTGGCTAAAGTCTCTACCCCGTTTATCGGTTGTGGTCAGTAAACTTATAGGAAAACCCTGAGAACTAATGCACCAACACGATATAATTCATGGGTACAAAATAATAACACGGATTATTTACAGTAAAGTGGAAAGAGTGTTACATACCGACCTCGGGACGGATAAGTTTGGTTACCGAAGAAATGTTGAAACACTCGAGGCAATAGCGACAATACGAATAAATCTACAACAGAACCGAAAGAAAGGCAAAACTACGTTTATAGAATTTCTTGACATGGAGAAAGATTTTGCCAGTGTTCACGGGAATATTCGCTCTGAAATTCTGAAAATACCAGGAATAAAATATAAAGAGCGAAAGGATATCTACAACTCGCGCAAAAATCAAACTGCAGTTATAACAACCGAAGAACATGAAAAGGAAGCGATGGTTGAGAAAGAAATGAGACCGGGCTGTAGCCTGTCCTCGATGTGATTCGATCAGTATATTGGGCAAGCAGTAAATGAAATCAAAATGAAAACTTGAAAGATAATTGAAGGTCATGGACATTCATAATTTGTTAGAGATGGTAAAAGATTTGGGAGACCAACTGAATGGAAACTGCCTAGAAAAAATATTACAAGATGAGCATCAACGAAACTAAAACACGGGTAGGCGAATGAAATCAGACGGTGCTGACGGAATCCGATTAAGAAATGGCTCTGAGCACTATGGGACTTAACATCTGAGGTCATCAGTCCCGTAGCACTTAGATCTACTTAAACCTAACTAACCTAAGGACATCACACACATCCATGCCCGAGGTAGGATTCGAACCAGCGACCGTAGCGGTCGCGCGGTTCCAGACTGAAGCGCCTAGAACCGTTCGGCCACATCGGGCGGCTCCAATTCAGAAATGAGATGCTAAAAGTAGTAGTTGAGTTTTGTATTTGGCAAAGAAAGTTACTGACGATGGTCGAAGTAAGAAGAATATGTAATGCGCATTGCCTATACCAAGAAAAGGATTTCTGAAAAAGAGAAATTTGCGGGCGTTGAAAATAAATTTAACTGTTAGGAAGCCTTTTGTGAACGTATATATCTGGAGCGTAGCGTTGGAGGTTAAAGAAACGTACGGCTTAGCAAACCACTAAAAGAAGTCCTATTCTCCCGCACGAACGCTACCCCTTGCATCATGGTCGAAGGAAAATGTTTCCTCGAAATCTGTGAATAAACAATCGTTTGATAGATAACAGAAATCCGTTTGGAAGCCGAAAATGCTCATAACTCTGTAAGAAATATTTGGACATAGTTGCAAGAAGAGCCGCAAAATAAAGGCTTGATACAATTTGATATACGGGAAATAAAGTGTTTCCAGACGATTGTATAAATCTGAAAACAGACGTATCCAGTGAGGCGACGTAAAAGTCTTTTCCCTTTGTCTCAGTTGAAGGTGGACACTCGTCCGACCGCAATACAAATTTGCTTTTTGTTAAAAACAAGTATCTCTCACACACGGGGAAATGCTGAATAAGTCACCCAGGTCATTCGCCTGGAGGCTCCAACCAAAGAAAGAATATGTAGCTTGGACTGATCAACTGGAATTTGTCGAAAACTTCACATATTAGATTACACAACGTCAAACGATGAAAAGAAATATTGCTTTGGCTGGTGCTGTAGATGCGTGAGAGATATTAATTTAGGAAGTTGTGCTGTCTGTGGTTAAACTTTACAACATTATGGTTTGAGGTTTCATTCTGCAGTCACAATGGCGTGATGTCTATGTATTAATCATTAGTGCTTGGTTGTAGTTTTTCAGTATATTAATGCTTCTAAAAATTGCAGCATTAGAAATAAACAAATGTTAGTACATAGGTGACCATGAATTATACAAAGAAACAAAGGCCAGAACATTTTTTGACCAAGTCCCCAATTTCTGACGTAAGTCCTTGTCACACTGTAACTTCAAATCGAATACGTTTGACTACGTCACTCCACATGATTCGAATGATTACAAAATTCGAAAAGACAGTTTCTTTTGAAGTACAATGTGGCAGAGGAAGGAATGCAGTTGATCGGACGTCTGTCGAAGACGTCCCACAGTAGTGCAGGAGGAATCGAGTGGTAGTGTGCAAACATGCAGTGCACGGGGAACTGTACATGCCTGCGAGCACGATGCAGAAAATCCTACGACACATCCTGTACTGCTATCTACATATAATCGCCCTTATTCGGAAGTGCCTCCCGCTGACTTGCCAGCAAGTCAAACTTTCGTCCTGGAATTTCTTGCTCGCATGGGCACTGAATGGACATGGAACACTTTGTTGAGAGATGAAGCCTATTTCCATCGACAAGGACATGTCAACACTCAGACTTGCAGAACATGGGCAACGGAAAATCCGCATGCACATTAACTGGTAACCCTTGATTCTGCATAGGTGACTGTGTAGTACGGATCGACGTCATCGTTTATCGTAGGACAGTATTTTTTTGAATGCTGTTACCTGCACCGTCACTGGTAAATATTATGAGGGTCTTTTGGGCACCAACGTCGTTCCAACACTTCAACAGCGTGGATGTGTGGGAAGGATCATTGTAATGCAAGATGGCGCTCCTCCGCACCTTGCATAGCCAGTAAAGCGGCTTTTGCAGAGGATCTTCGGAAATGCTGGTATCATCAGCGGCCTTTTCCTACAGCCTAGTTGACCAGGTCACCTGATCCTAGACCGTGTGACTAGTGGCTGTGTGGTTACACGATTGTGTTCAGTGCTTCAGTTACGAACGTAGCTGAATTGAAGGCACGAATTGCGCAACACATTCTGAACATGACCCGGGGACACTCGGATATGTTACGGAACTTGCTGTTTCTCGATTTTAACTTGAGACAGGAAAGGGAAACGGTGGACAGTATATTATTAAACATGTTTTGCGCCAGTCACAACGAGAGCTATAGACGAAAAAAAAAAAGCAAGAGAGAAACCATTCCCCCATCCTACTGTTCAATGTGCGTGACTGCACAACTTCGGCAGTCAACATTGGTGGCACTGTTAATTAGGCAAACCCATTCGTCACAAAATCTTATCACATAGGGTGGGAAAACACGGTTTTTTAATTGGTCTGGGGTCAAATACCGCATGAAAAGCAAAATGACATCTTTTTTTAGTTTTTGTGAGGCCAAAAACCGCATAGAAACCAAAATGAGACGGTCTATATAACTGTCGTGCGACATTCTTCCATGTTTTAATTAAAAAAACATAGATCCACTTACTCAGTGAATCAATGATTTTTAATTAAATTCTGGGAGAAAGTAGATGGATCAATGTTTATCAACAACAGAATCGCACATTTGATAAATTTCGCTCGTAGTGAGGCCCTAACATCGAATCCCAACGATTGTTCCAAATTACCCAGTTCTGCTTCAGTAACACTTCAAATTAAAATTATATTTGTGCTATTAAGGGCACTTTCAATGTCAGCACTTTACGCAGTTCACACATAAAGTTTGTGGACCTAACGGTTATGGTTTATGTACCATTTTTTTCTGAAGATATAATTAGGCATAAGGATTGAACAGTTTTATTCTGTTTTCTTGTTCCATTAGAGGTTCATTTCAGGCTTGTACTCTGTAAGAAAAGTGCAGCACCTTCCTCCCGCATCGTCTTCAAAACTGAGTTTCTAAAGGAGCTCTGTCAGTGAGACAATAACTTGAAAGAAATTATATAAACATCGAGTAAGAAGTTAAGTTTTCGTTTGTTGGGCCACCTTTAATATACTGTTGTGAATAGTAAGACGAACTATTATTTGCAGTATAGATGGGAGTGAATTAAAATTCCACAAATGTCACGAATAACTGACATGTATTGGCCTCATTTGAGTATAAGTGGATATATTGTAAGTAATGACCTTTCAACTCACAGCAGTTTCTATTCAGCTACTTAAATGTTTTTCTCCTCTGTGCTGCCCCCCCTCCCCCCGCCGTCTCACTCACCGCACTTCAGCCGTCCATTTCAGTATACTACTTGTCATCAGCATGGAGCTTGAAACATCGGTCATGCGAAAATCAGCTCGTGCTTTACCCATGGATCAACGCAGTCACATAGATGCAGAATGTCTTGGCTTCAGAAAAATATTTTACATTATACCACACAAACCCTTATTAAATAAAGTGACATCGTATCAGGTACCAAGTAAAATTTTTAACTCTATTAAAACTTTGTTGATATGGAGTACGCTGGACGTTGTCTTGGATGGAGAACCATCGACAGTTCTTTAACTTCCTTCAGGCGTGCACTAGGGAAATGTGTTAGGATTCTAGTTGTTCATGTGCCATTATGTTCCTTCAAATAGAACGAGCCAGAGGGGATGTGATCGTAACGCCATTGTGTGGTCGCTATAAGAGCGTTGAGACTTCAAACTCACCGCTAGAGCGACACAGGCACACACCCACGTGTCAACAAAGTGAGCACGTGTACTGGTCAACCGTCCACTGCACAGAGTCGTGCTCATAACGCAGGAATGGAGACTTCAAAAGAATAGCAACGAGATGCACTGTGCTTCCTGACAGCGGAAGAAGAACGGGGAAAGGAAATTCATCGAATTGAAATGAGGACGGGGCGTGAGTCGTGCTTGGGTAGCTCAGTTGGTAGAGCACTTGCCCGCCAAAGGCAAAGGTCCCGAATTCGAGTCTCGGTCCGGCACACGGTTTTAATCTGCCAGGAAGTTTCATATCAGCGCACACTCCGCTGCAGAGTGAAAATCTCATTCTGCAAACATCCCAAAGGCTGTGGCTAAGCCATGTCTCCGCAATATCCTTTCTTTCAGGAGTGCTAGTTCTGCATGGTCGCAGGAGAGCTTCTGTTAAGTTTGGAAGGTAGGAGACGAGGTACTGGCAGAAGTAAAGCTGTGAGGACGGGGCGTGAGTCGTACTTGTGTAGCTCAGTAGGTAGAGCACATGCCCGAGAAAGGCGAAGGTCCCGAGTTCGAGTCTCGGTCCGGCACACAGTTTTAATCTCCCAGGAAGTTTCAATAGCACGAGTGTACTACAGAGGGCCGAAAGGAAACATTTCTGCGTGGAATGAGGATAGCTGTTAGGAACCTGTGAAGCGTCGACTACGCTAGTAAAACATTATAAGAGTTCAATATTTTATTCTCAATGTTTACAAGTCGCCTTTTTTCAGCTGTTGCTCATTCAGCTTCGTGTTGGATTCTAGCTGACGCTGGTTGAGTCAGCTCAGCGTTGAATGTCCAGAAGACCATGTCAGTGGAAGAGATAGAACTCGTTATAATTCGAGAGATGTTTGAAAAGTCCGTGCAAAAATAAAAACTACTTACCTGTTGGGGGTAAACCTTTCTTATTTTTCGAGATAGTCTTCTTTTAGACTTATACACTTCGTCCAACGCTGCTCTAATTTGTTGATCCATTCCGAATAATGGGAATTGTCCAAGTCTGCAAAATAGCTATTAGTTGCTGCAATCACTTCCTCGTTTGGTTAAATTCTTTGTCCCGCCATCCGTTTCTTCAGATTCGTGAACAAACAGTAGTCCGAGGGAACCAAGTCTGGAGAACAGGGGGGATGTGAAATGAGTTGGAATCCTATTTCCATTAATTTTGCGACCACCACTGCTGAGGTGTGCGCTGGTGCATTGTCGCGATGGAAAAGGACTTTTTGCGGTCCAATCACCGGCGTTTTTCCTGCAGCTCGGTTTTCAAACGGTCCAATAACGATGAATAATACGCACCTGTAATAGTTTTACCCTTTTCCAGATAGTCGATGAGGAATGTCCTTCGCTTTTTTGGTGAAGATTCTCCCTTGGTAACCCACTGTTTAGATTGTTGTTTGGTCTCAGGAGTATAGTAATGTATCCATGTTTTATACAGAGTGACGAAACGACGCTTAAAGTCCTGCGGATTCTTCCTGAACAGCCGAAAACCATCCTTGCAACACTTCACACGATTCCGTTTTTGGTCAAGCGTGAGAAATCGCGGAACCCATCTTGCGGTTAACTTCCTCATGTTCAAATGTTTATGCAAAATATTATGTACCCGTTCATTTGAGATGCCCACAGCACTAGCAATTTCACGCACCTTAACTCTTGTGTCACCCACCACCACATCAAGGATTTTATCAATGATTTCTGGAGTCTAACCTCCGCAGGGCGTCCAGAACGTTCAGCATCAGCTGTGCCCATATGGCCACTCTGAAAATTTTGAAGCCACTTATAAACTGTTGTAATCGAAGGTGCGGAGTCACCGTAGCGTTTATCAAGCTTCTCTTTAGTCTCCAGAGGCGTTTTGCCTTTCATAAAGTAATGTGTAATCACACGCGAAATTCTTTTTCGTCCATTTTTTGACAATCGCTCGACTTCCTTGATTGACACGAATGCCAAACACAAAGAAATAGACCAGTATGTCTGAAACTTGGTGTGCATTCTTTCCAAAGATGCTACTAACTAAAGATGACCTCGATACGAGCCGGTTGTGCCATCCCTCGGACTTTGCACGGACTTATCAAACGTCCGTCGTATGCCTTACGAGTTAACGAATGTGCTTCTCTCGCTTCCATTGGTTTTCTGCTACAGCCAACTCGCTGTTGAAGGCGTATCCTCACTCGACAGACGGTGTCGTAATGTGTCGACGACACGAAGCACATCTGTCTCTGGCGTCAGTTTGCCTGTTGCAATGGACATGAGTTAATAAATTTTTTATTTCTATCCGTTACTATTCTGAGCTGTAACAGAAGAGGCCGTACAAAAAACAAAGGACGCCCCTTACAAGGTCAAGGTGTGGCACAAGCGATTGAAGGACGAACCACTATCTGCCGCGCGGGATTAGCCGAGCGGTCTCAGGCGCTGCAGTCATGGACTGTGCGGCTGGTCCCGGCGGAGGTTCGAGTCCTCCCTCGGACATGGGTGTGTGTGTTTGTCCCTAGGGTAGTTCAGGTGAAGCAGTGTGTAAGCTTAGGGACTGATGACCTTAGCAGTTAAGTCCCATAAGATTTCACGCACATTTGAGCATTTTTCGAACCACTATCTGGAACGTCACACCGCATTACCGATACCCTTGTCCAGTACCTACTCGTATACGCCCTTATTGAAGAACCGCGAGTTACGATGGCAGCAATTGCCCCAGAACTCGGATTGAGCGTCGGAATGACAACGAAAGCGCACTGTTCTCTGTACACTTGTGCCATTCTTCGATGGCACTACACCCCTCTGCTCTTTCTTTGAAGTCTCTATTTCTTTATTTTCAGTACTACTGAGTGAAGCGAACGGCCAAGGCGTGCACGTCCTTGCTCCGTCGTCATGTTGGTGTGTCCTCATGTTCTTGTAGCGGCAAGTTTGTCACCTTGTCGATCTTGTAGGGTAAACCCCCTCTTCCGTAGGCAAAGGAATTACGATTCCTTCAGCAGTTTTAGTTTTGCAGCATTCGGATCGTTTATCTCTGAAGGAACCTAATAACCGCTCTGGAAAGCTTAAGGACGCACTAGATAAAGTAACTCAACACATTAACTACGCAGTGAAAACGAAAGGAAGTGCTGGGGCATGTTGCTAAATGTTTCCTGGCTGTGCACAGGAAGTTGGACTTCACAAAGCGAGAGGTCATCGTCACTAAAGTGCCAAAAGGGGCTGGCACCGCAACACGAGGCAGTTGGAGGTACTGGAAAAGAAAATGTGTGCCAATCAGAGAGCATTCGCGGTTCACTGTGGTGGTTTCATTCATTAAAGCGTGGCCCACAGACAATATATGATTGACTTTACACAGGGGAGCATCTTCGGGAAACTGGAAGAAGGACGAAGTGTGACGAGTGTAGCCTTAGGATTGGTATTGCTCACAGCATTGTTTCAAGACTTTGGGAAGCGTTACAAGCCACAGATAATGCTGCCCACCACAGCAGCGGATGGCCGCTAATTTGTGCAAGCGACATGAAGGGACCCACGTCAAACAGCAGGTGAAATTTCAATCCCACTTAACAGGACTGTAAGGTACTCAACCTCACGCTGGACTGTGACGCTGCGAATGCGTGGGGATGGTCGCTTTGGTCGCAACCAGTACGCTGTGTTCCGTTAAAAATGTAAATGTCGTGTGACTAGGGCCTCCCGTGGGGTAGACGGTTCGTCGGGTGCAAGTCTTTCGATTTGACGTCACTTCGGCGACTTGCGCGTCGATGGGGATGAAATGATGATGATTTGGACAGCAAACCATCCAGTCCCTGAGCAGAGAAAATCTCCGACCCAGCCGGGAATCGAACCCGGGCCCTTAGGATTGACATTCTGTAGCGCTGACCACTCAGCTACCGGTGGCAGACTGTATTCCGTTGATATCCGCACATCGGCGATGCAGTCTGCGATTGTAATAGTATCTCTGCTTAGCAACGTAAATAGAGATCGTAGAATAGTGCACTCTCAGAAATAATCTAAAAATATAATTGTTACATAGTTCAACTTTAAGCGGTGTCCAGTGTCGTTATAGCCTTTTTACAAGCAAATGACACAAAAGTTTCGTTTGTCTGGGACCAGAATAGCGGTTCTTGCGGCCGTCCTGAACAGACGCGCTGTGTCGCTTCAGACACGGTGCTGCTCTGTTTGGATGTCGCTAATTTCTGTTCTTTCTGTGCGTTACAGTGTTGTGTAAAATTGTGATTGTGTGAATAAAGCGTTTAGTTTCCTTCTTTTTGGGACCTGTTAACTATTGGAATGGTTACCATGTTTCCCAGGAAGTTTAAGATATGGATTTGACAAAACAAGCCGTAATGTCCAGTCAAGTTTACTAGAAATTAATGGCTGGGTCGTTGATGTCATTAGTATTACTTCGGATCAGACGTACACTGCTTATTACGATTTGGAGCAATATTGCTTTTTTGTGGAGCTGCTTTTCTCATTAGTGATTTTACAGAAATTTGAAGGAAAAGCTGAATTCCGCCATCGCGACAATTCGGTGAGTACAGTTTTCATTCCAAATTCTTGTTTTGGTTATAAACACATCAGAGTATTTAATTTGCCTCCTGTGGTAGAAAAGTGCTACTTAAAAGACGTTTTATCATGTGGAGACATCAAGCAAATTCGTAACGAACGATGGTAAAGCAACATAGATTGCAATGCTATACTGGTGTTTGTTCTGTCGAGATGCATGGCAAACAAAATATCCCTTCTCATATTTTGGTTTATGGTTACAAGGCCCACGTTATTTACAATGGACAGACTTTGACTTGTCACATACGTAAAGAAAGTGGGCATCTCCAGCAAAACTGTCCAAACAAGGTGTTTGTGTCGCAGAACAATTTACAACAGCGTAATAGGTTAACACTGGCTGATCTTGTGACCGAAAATCAGATGACGAGAAGTGAAGGTTCCAGCATTACGGGAAATATGAAGGACAGGCCACAAAATCTTGAAGCATTTCCACCTTTATTTAGGAAAGACGCTGAAGACAACCCATTGCGAAAAGTAGTGTAGTCACTAACAAGAGACGTCGAACTTTTGACAGTTGTAGAACAGATGAAGAGGGAATCAATCTGTCGTTAGATGCTATAGGTGCCATTCAGAAAACAATATTGGAAACTACAATTTCAGTCAATATTGTTAGCATAGATTGAAACTCAGAGACAAGTATACAGGTAGACAAACCGAGTGCGCCACCATTAAACAAATATTGAGAGGTGACGTCACAGCTCCATTCTGCAGACCAGGACGCGCCGGTAGCTGACAATACTCGGGCCCAGTTAATGCCACAGCCCTGCACTGCAGTACCGGTTTGTCAAAATCAGTGTGAACAGACTCACCCGGGTATGCAACTGAAAGCAAACATGACGAGGTAGCGAAAAATTGTCAACAACAGACGACGTCGCCGTCCATATCCCACAAAGAACAAGTGGAGTGTTAGAACAATAACAAACAAACAGCAAGCGAAAGTGATTCGCAGAAGTGACCGGGCGTAGGAAAAATGTTTGCAAAATGCGTATGCGCCGCTCTCGGCAAATGAGATGGTAGCACACGGCTGCCCCACAGATTCACCGAGGCTGCCCTCGATGGAAAGCTACTCAGGGAGTGGGCGGAGTAATTCGGTGAAGGACAGTGTCGATGCAAACCGTAAGAAAAGTAAAAAGAAAGGTTCAAATGAAAACCGGGACGGTAGTCTGCCGTCAGATTCTCAGGAAGGATCCCACATGGAATGGCATGAAATGAAGGACTAGAAAAAATGAAAATAAGAAAAGGCCAGACTCCAGCGCTACGGTCATATACGATTACCACGTTAAACATCAACAGGATAGAGTGGGATGTAAAAATAGCAGCTCTGAAACAGTTTCTATATGAGTCAGCGATGGACATTGCTGTCCTGCAGGAAGTGATATCCCAACAACTAAATTTTTCCAGTTGTGTTGGTTTTCACAATACATTCACTGAAACGAGAGTTGGCACGGCCATTTTAATTGGAAGAGGCATTTCCGTACATAACGTTGATAGATCAGACTCGGAACGAAGTATTGGAATAAATGTAGCAGTAGTTAATATTGTAAATTTATATGCTCCTTCGGGCAGCACTAATAGAACTGCAAGAGCCACATTTTTTAAGGAAAGCGTAATTTATTCACCCAGTAAAAAAACCCTGCAACTTATAATTGGGGGAGATTTCTATTGTGTATAGAGTCGTAAGGATCAAATTCCCAACTTCAATTACTCAACTGACTTGAGAGGCCTTGTTGTTGATTTAAACTTAAAAGAAGCGTGAGAAATAAAGTATCCAACAATGGTGAACTTCGCTCATATTGTTGCGAATTCCTCTAGTAGAATTGTCTGAATTTACGTATCTTAAAATTTAGCAGACAGAGAGTTGCAAACAGAAACCTTTCCCGTTAGTTTTTCCGACCACAATGCGTTGTTAACCTGCGTACATTTAACACCATAAACTACCCGAAGAGTAATAAGCCAGTGGAATCTAAACATATCGATATTACTAGAAGAAGACTTAGAAGAAGCCATAACCAGAGCTTGATAAATGTGTTTCCGTTCTTTGCACAACTTTCAAAGTGTGCTAGAATGGTGGACCCGACGGGTGAAACCGAATCTAAGGAAAGTTTTAATATATTTTAGTATATATAAGGCCAGAGAAAGGAACATGACTGTAGAATTCTACCATAGCGTGCTAAGGGTCTCCTACAATCAGACAGATGCAGTTCCTACAGGATTAAAAGACATCAAGCAAACAAAAGCAAAGTTAAGAAGTTTGAAACGTAAGGAACTGAAGGGACTCCAGATAAAATCCAAAGCAAAGTCAGTCACTCAAGATGAGACTGATGCTTTGTACCATCTTGTCAGAAACTCCAAGAATAGAAGAAGAATTTTCACGGATGAACTCCAAATCGATGATGGAACCATAATCTCCACACAGAAGAAATCTGAGCGTACTATGAACGCATGCAAGCATCAGGGGAAACAAATGAAGAATATGATGAGCTCTTTGGTACGTATCATCCACGAATATCATGAGATGACGATGTGAACATTTCTTCGGACGTCACCAAGGAAGATGTATTGGAAATCGTGCGCAGCTCTCCCGCTAGGAAATCTCCAGGATCTGCCGGACTGCCCACTGAATTCTATAAACAATTTTGGACCCTAATAGTAGAGAAGTTCGCCGAAGTCTTACGGGGAAAGCCAGTGCCTGCAAAGTTCAAACAATGGAAAATTGAGTTGATCCCGAAGAACAGAGGCTGCAAAAAATAAACAACCTACGGCCGATTTCGCTTTTAAATTCGAAATATAAATTATAGCTCGAGTAATTAATAAGCACATTATACGATGCACCGCTGACATCAAAGGCCAACAGCATTCCCGCGCTTTTAGAAGGTCGATTTTACAAATTGCGCTAACATAGACAAGTATCATAAAATGTTGACTGCTTTTCATAGACTTCCATAAGGCATTTGATCAAATTAATCACAAGTACCCGACAAAGGCAATGCGCTGAACGGACTTCCTGCCAAAAACCATCGACATCATCAAGAACATGGCAATGGGTGTTACTGCACAAATCTCCGTTAACTGTCAACTGACAAAACATCTGCATTAAAATAAAAAAGGGGCGTTATCCAAGACAGCCCCTTATCCTGGCTTTTGTTCATTATATCGCTGGAACCTATCCTGATGCAGCTACAGCACAGATTAACAGGCATTACCGTTCCAGGGACAAACACCGTGGTAGGTGCCTACGCGGACGATGTAGGCGTAAATCTTCAGGGACCACGCAGATGTGATACCACTAGAGATGGTACTTGCAAAATACTGTTCTGCATCAGGTGCGTGGGTAAATGAAAATGAGAAAATATTACTTAGATTTTCTGGAAGATCGAACAGCGTTTTGTACGACTAATCTTGAACTGAACTGTAGTCAGCTCTGTCACACGTCTCTCATATTCAGCCTCACCTCTTAACGTAGGACCGATTTCACGTCATCTGAACTGTCGCCAATCATGCTTCTCACCTAGTGACATACGAAGGGGAGTTGGAGAATAAGTTTCCCCTGTCGACTGTGGTCAGAGTTGTGTGTGAAAGAAAAAAAAAAGAGAGTGAGACATTAAAGATAAGTCATATCTTTATTTTTCTACATAATTTCGAAGTGCATTGAGAAATTTATCATACCGCTTTACACACGGAAGAAGCGTTGAACGGCTTGTTTGACTTCAGCATTGCTACCAAAGCGCCTTCCGCCGAGAGTCTTCTTCAAAGCAGGAAACAGACGGAAGTCACTTGGTGCGAGATCCGGACTGTAAGGCGGATGGTGTAGGCGCTCCCAGCCAAGAGATGCAATGTGGTTTTGTGTTGCCATCGCCGTGTGTGGTCTCGCATTGTCATCCAACAGCAGAACGCCTGATCTCAGAAGGCCAGGCCGCTTTTTCCAAATCATCTCTTTCAATTTCGACAGAGTGCCACAGAACCGCGCAGCATTGATGGTTGCATCCTTCAGGAATTCCAGCAGCAAAACTCCTTTGGCGTCCCAGAAAACGGTGAGTAGCACTTTACCTGCAGACGGAGTGCTTTTGAACTTCTTTGGGACAGGTTATGACGGATGTTTCCACTCCACGGATGCGGCCTTCGATTCGGGCCACGTTTCATACCCCGTCACAATCCGAAACAGAAGGTCATTGCCAGATTCATGGTAACGCACGAGCTGTTCCAGGCTGAACGCCATGTGTTGTTCCGTGTGTGTCGGGGTCAGTTGGCGGGGCACCCATCGTGCTGACACCTTCCTATATCGAAGATTGTCGTGAATGATCTTTGTGAGCTCGCTCATGTTTGATCCCAAGTTCTACCGCTTTAATCATGTCATGCACCTTCTTGACATCTGCATCTGTAGCGTCCGTCCAGGTCTCGGTATGTCCTACACTTGCTGACGTCCATCACTGAATGCTGGCACCATCTCCGCACCATCTGCCTCGACATCACACCTGACCCATACACCTCAACAAGGCGGTTATGAATTTCTGTGCCTGATACTCTTACTTCCGCCTATGACCACGACTACAAAACGCACCTTCTCTCCATAGCTCCGGGAAAAGACTGAGCGGTTGGCCTCTGCTTTGCGCAGGCACTGCGACAGCGCCATCTGCTTGATCGCGGTCGATCTCTACCCGATGATGTATCGGTGTCTTGCATGTGCGCGTTCACCTGCCGTGCCGTCATTCACCCACATCACACAACTCTGCCCACAGTCGACAGCGGAAACTTATTCTCCAACTCCCCCTCGTACGTATCGTATACTGTACGTCGTCAGAGATTACTTTTGCACACCACCTTCTTAACACTCCAATGCTACCCCAAAATAAACTACCAATATCACAGAGCACTCTGACTATCTCATATCACTCTGACACGGCTGCACCTACGGTATGTCTATCTGTAGATAACGTTGAGCAATGCTGGGCATCTCCCCACAGCAACATCTGCGGCTCGTCGAACGTAACTCATGCGTGTACGTGGTTTTGTTTGAATAATTCAAGGTGATTCTGAGCAATGCTTACTTTTGAACGTTATTCCTTCCATCCGCTACAATCTACATCTACATTTATACTCCGCAAGCCACCCAACGGTGTGTGGCGAAGGGCACTTTACGTGCCACTGTCATTACCTCCCATTTCCGTTCCAGTCGCGTATGGTTCGCGGGAAGAACGACTGCCGGAAAGCCTCCGTGCGCGCTCGAATCTCTCTAATTTTACATTCGCGATCTCCTCGGGAGGTATAAGTAGGGGGAAGCAATATATTCGATACCTCATCCAGAAACGCACCCTCTCGAAACCTGGACTGCAAGTTACACCGCGATGCAGAGCGCCTCTCTTGCAGAGTCTGCCATTTGATTTTGCTAAACATCTCCGTAACGCTATCACGGTTACCAAATAACCCTGTGACGAAACGCGCCGCTCTTCTTTGGGTCTTCTCTATCTCCTCCGTCAACCCGATCTGGTACGGATCCCACACTGATGAGCAATACTCAAGTATAGGTCGAACGAGTGTTTTGTAAGCCACCTCCTTTGTTGATGGACTACAGTTTCTAAGGACTCTCCCAATGAATCTCAACCTGGTACCCGCCTTACCAACAATTAATTTTATATGATCATTCCACTTCAAATCGTTCCGCATGCATACTCTCACATATTTTACAGAAGTAACTGTTACCAGTGTTTGTTCCGCTCTCATATAATCATAGAATAAAGGATCATTCTTTCTATGTATTCGCAATACATTACATTTGTCTATGTTAAGGGTCAGTTGCCACTCCCTGCACCAAGTGCCTATCCACTGCAGACCTTCCTGCATTTTGCTACAATTTTCTAATGCTGCAACTTCTGTGTATACTACAGCATCATCCGAGAAAAGCCGCATGGAACTTCCGACACTATCTACTAGGTCATTTACATATATTGTGAAAAGCAATGGTCCCATAACACTCCCCTGTGGCACGCCAGAGGTTACTTAAACGTCTGTAGACGTCCCTCCTTTGATAACAACATGCTGTGTTCTGTTTGCTTAAAACTCTTCAGTCCAGCCACACAGCTGGTCTGATTTTCCGCTATATTCCGATATTCTGCTATATGTAATAGAACTGCATCAACCCCCTACTCACAGTACTCCTTCAGGGAAAGTGGGTCACACGTTATAAAATTTCGCCGTAACTACTCCAGACGTTTCGCAGCTATTCCTCAACATACACAGCCACTCACAGACGTAGGCAGGCTAGCAGTGTATACTCACCAGTGTGATGACGGCGCAGGCGGCGAAGAGTGCGGCGGTGATGGAGAAGACGGCGAGGCGCAGCCAGCGGTGGGCGCTCACCGTGTGCCGCCCCTCGTCACCGGCCGCCGCCCCCGCCGCCCCCGGGCAGCCGCCGCCCACGGCAGGGGTGGGTGACGAGCCGCCCCCGGGGCACCGACCCTCCAGCCAGCACAGGTAGGCGAACACTAACAACGCGCATAGCGTCGCCCCCAGGGACCCCCACAGCACCACGCCCCTGCCAAAAGACCACCATTGCAACCAACAGCCAAATGATTCACAAAACATACAACAGAACGTGCAGCCCAAGCAATAATAGCAATACAGGACATCAAAAACATCCGCCTAGAAACAGCCATGAAATTATTCAACACAAAAATCTTTCCAGTCCTGGCCAATGGGATGGAGGTTATATGGGACCACCTGACAGAAAAAAATCTAGAAACACTAGAAAGGTAAAATCGACCTATCTAAAAAGAGCACTAGGTCTCTCAAAGACAACAAGATATAGACTAGTGTACCTGCTAGCGAGAGAGACATTCCTAATTGAAGACATCAGACTTCGATATATGATGCCACACACCAGGGCTTCCAGAAAGCAACTGAAGATCATGGAGGACAAACGAGAAAAAATATGGCCCGAGTTCTATGGCACCGAAGCAGCTCATGGACAGCACCAAACTTCGAACAGCGACATGTCGTAACTAGACTTTCTATTCACGGCTTTCATCATCTAATCTGCAAAAACAAAACTTATAATGACCCAACCACAACATGTGTATGTGAACTGTGTAACGAAGCCTGTGAACGATACCACATGGAACTGTGCAGTAAAAGAGTGAAATCGATAAATGAATATGCAAAAATGTAAAATGTAAATGTAAAATGTTAAGCAAAGTAACTGTATATGGCTATTTGGCTGCAATTTTATTAAATAAAGACCATCATCTCCCTCAGTACCTGCCCCTGGCAACGGATCAACTTCGCTCAGTGTTGCTCTGTCTCTGGCACGCTAAACAGCAGCATTTCGTCGGTGCCCTTGGTTACACAGGCGTATGCCGTTCGGAAACCACAAAGAAACATCCCTACCGGGGCTTACAAAGCTACACTCAGTGTGGCACTACTGGAGAAACTTGGCGTACGAACACTGGAGCTATCAGTACGAGAGAGAGGCACACAGTATTCGTTCAGAGAGAGCGAACGTGAAAAGGCAAAGAAGATACTAGGCACAAAAGCTACAGTGAAAAGGAAGTAATGGACTGCTTCGATAGGCAAAAGCTGAAAATGTGGAACAGGACACACACACAGGGAAGAGAATTAGTTTTTTGATACAGTCGACCAGGACTCCTACAGTTATGATACCAACAGAGAAAAAGAGAAACACTAAAAAATGTGAAGAGCAGTCTAATTTCTCATGCAGCTAAAGTCTTGCTGAGAGTGTTGAATAGAAGGTTATATGGCAAGCTGGATAGAGGGATTGCAGCGGAACAGTTAGGGTTTAGAAGAGAAAAAGGAACAAGAGATGCTATTGGCCTGTTAAGAACTATAGCAGAAAGATATATGGAAAAGGGTATTTATAGATTTAGAAAAGGCTTTTGACAGAGTTCAGTGGAACAAGCTGACGGATATTTTGAAGAGGAAAGGAGTAGATTGGAAAGAGAGACGAGTGATACAGAATCTATATTTACACCAGAAAGTAAGGATAAGGACTGGAAATGAAATGTCAGAAGGAAGCAGCATTGGACGAGGTGTTAGACAAGGTTGTTGCCTGTTGTTTAACGCATACCTTGAAGAGATTATTGCGAAAAGCTTAGATGGGAAAAGAGTAATATGTATTGGCGGAAAAAGAATAGAATGTATAAGATTTGCTGATGACATGGTATTAATGGCCGAAAGTGAGTGGACAGTGAATATCATGCTCAAAGATCTGAATGAAGCTTGTGTGGAATCTGGAATGCAAATAAACACAGCAAAAACAAGGAGTATGGTCATCAGTACAAGACGCAGACTGTCCAATATTAAAATAGGACAATCTACCATTAGCCAACTAAGTGAATTTAAATATCTTGGAAGCACGATAACTGAAGACTTGAGATGTCACCAGGAGGTGAAAACTCGAATTGCCATAGCGAAGGAGGCATTCAACAGAAAGAGGAGACTCTTACGTGGCAAATTAGATAAAGGACTAAGGAAAAGGCTTGACAAATGTTTTGCCTGGAGTGAGGCAGAAACATGGACGCTAAGACGAGAGGATGAAAAAAGGTTAGAAGCATTTGAGATGTGGATGTGGAGGAGAATGGAGAGAATAAGCTGGATGGAAAGAGCGAGTAACGAAAGGCTTGGTGAGAGAATATGTCTGCTGAAGGTTGTAAGAGAAAGGAAAAAGAACTGGTTGGGACATTCATTGAGAAGGGAGTGCTTGCTAGCAGATGCTTTGGAAGGATTGGTTTGTGGGGGAAGACTGAGAGGAAGAAGGAGATACAAGATGATAGACGACGTAAAGGGAAGAGGAAATTATGCAGACCTGAACAGGATGGCAGAAGAGAACCACCATGTGGAAACCTGCCTTTTGACAGAACACTGATGATGATGATGATGACCGGGAAATACGCTATCTACTGTAAATTTTTATTAATGTTAGGGACTGAAGGCTCATGAAGTCAAGATCGCACATGAAATTCCCTTTATTTGGATAAAAAGAAATGTGTGTGAAATCTTATGGGACTTAACTGCTAAGGTCATCAGTCCCTAAGCTTACACACTACTTAACCTAAATTATCCTAAGGACAAACACACACACCCATTCCCGAGGGAGGACTCGAACCTCCGCCCGGATCAGCCGCACAGTCCATGACTGCAGCGGTAAAGACCGCTCGGCTAATTCCGCGCGGCTTATTTGGATCGATTGCTAGCTAACAATCTAGCCATCTTCAGGTCATAAAACGTACTTGATTAGTGTTGGTGCCATCATGGCTTCACACACTGTTAAAATCTTTCTTAAAATGACAACATCCACACATGACATAATTAAAAATACTTTATCATCATTCGTGACCAGTGTAATTTAACGATGGTCAATAAAACAAAGTCGTTATGCTGTTACTTGGTAACTAACAAAATCAGTATTTACCTCATGAAAAGATGAACTTCAAGTTTCATCGAGCTATCTTACATGGTAGTGACACATAATGCGAAAGTTACTTTCTTTTAAGTTTTACATACCAGTGTATTTGTAGCACACTCGCAGAGAGATGATTTGCTGACTGGCTCTGGCGGCATACGCAGCTATTTGACTCAACTGTTGCGTCGACACGTCGTTACAGGACTGGACTAGACTGACTGAACGGGGTTATGGGACTAAACCGTGAGGTCATCAGTTCCGCAGTTCAGAACTTAGTTGCGTAAGATGGAGGTGTCCGTTAAAAGTGGGCGCATCCAGTCAGAAGCGTGAAACTATAAAGCAAGAAAGCTAAAAATCTACACAGTAGAAGGCGTAAAAGGGTAGGCCAAATCTTAAAACTGGAAAAACAGAGGGATAAAAGAGCGGTCTTTGCAAGGGCAGTGGTCATGGGTCCGAGACTTATAAAACACGAAGACAGGCCCCAACCACAACCATCCTGCCCCTGCTCCAGGAGTAAAGCAAAACCTTATAACTGAAAATAAAAACCACTTTCTTATAGGAACCTGAGGACCAGTTCAGCCTCCCGTCAATTGTCAGCTAATATTAAAGACAAGGAACCTGGAAGGTTATACTTAGTACGAAGAGCCAAGAGAGGGGACCTTCCACCAATTTATGGAATACCGTCAGTCTGCCTCCACAGCCACGTTAGGCAAGAGAAAACAACGGACGAGCCTTGTATGACAGATACCTAGATGGCCTGACACAGTGGACTCCCTAGAGGAGCAGAATGAAGAGCGAAGATTATTACTAAGAGCAGTAGCGAACTTCTGGACAAAGAGCGATTTGACGTGTACCTGCATATCTGCATTGGAATCACCGAAGGCAGTGAGGGTCAAGTATCTGCCTCTCTAGTCAAACGGTCAGCCTATTCATTCCTTGGGATGCCCACAAGCCTTGGGACCCAGAGAAAGGCAACTTCGCGGGATTCACAGCCAAGCGCATGGAGAAGGTCGTGGATAGCAGAGACCAAAGGGTGACATGAGTGGCGTCGGTCTATAGCCTGCTGACTGCTCATTGAGTCAGTACATATTAAAACTCTGTGGAGGGAGCCCTGAGTAACAAAATGGAGGGCACTGTTAAGGCTAGCAGCTCTGCTCTGAACAGACTACGAGATCTCGGCAGTAAATGGTGTTCCACGCCAGCAAGAGACGTAAAAGTGTATCCAATCTTATGTATCATTTTAGAACCATCAGTGTAGAAGATGACAGCATTCTGTAACTCTTCAAGGACGGCATGTACAAGATGCTGGAATAACATACAGGTGACAGAGACCTTACGATCTTGGAATATGTCGATCCTAATCTGTTGTCTAACTACAATCCAGAGTGGGGGGGGGGGGGGGGGGAGGAGAGACGCAGGGCTCATTCCAGTGAGTGGAGATGGGGAGATGATGGAGATCCTCAAAAAGAGAAGTGAGGATGCATTCCAACTGGCAATCCCACCTGAGGGCAGGTGTCAGGAGGAAGATATTCCAAGTTTGCAAAGAGGGCAGGATACACGGGATGATAAAGGAATTGTCGAATGGTCGAATGCCGATTGCGCAAGAAACCACGAGTTGACTCCATCGTATTTGTAATGGGGAAATACCCGCTTCTGCAAGGAAACTGTAGACAGGACTAGTGCAAAAGGCACTGATATCCAGATACATTCCATAATGATTAAAAGGGTCAAATCGTTTCAGAGTGGAAGGAATTGCTAAGCCATAAATCACACAACCATAATCTAGTCTGGAAAAAACCGCACCGCAGTAAAGGTGGAGAAGAGTAGCACAGTCTGTACCCAAAGATGTGCGAGCCAGGACCAGAGACCTTTAAGGTTCCGAATGCAGGTAGTCTACAGGTGGCATATATAGGGCAGCCACGACAGCTTTTTATGAGAAAAGAAGTCCGAGAACCGGTGCTGTGCTACATCGAGGCGCTGGTTGCCTAAAAAAGTGCTGGATCGGGGTGTACTGTGGCTCAACGGCAAGAATGCATAACCCGTGTTATCGAGGAAGAAAACTGGATGCCATGGGAAAGGGCCCCTGTAGAGGCCCATTGGATGGCACCTTGAAGCTGGCGTTCAGCTGATTCTATCGAGTGGGAGCTGCAGCAGATGCAAAACTCGTCGACATACAATGCCAGTGTAACCAGAGGCTTAACAGAGGTTACAAGCCCATTGATGGCAACGAGGAAGAGTGTGGCTCTTAACACGGAACTCTATAGGATACGTTCTCCTGGATCCGAAGGATGCTGAATGAAGTGCCAAATCTACCCAGGATAGCCGGAGGCATAAAAACTCACACCTACAAATCGAAAAGGGGTTGGAAAGCCTCAGTCATGGGGGATAACGACAATATTACGGTGCTAAGCTGTGTCGAATGCGTTATGTAGGTCAAAGAAACTGCACAAGGTGTCGGCGTTTAGCAAAAGCCTATCGGGTTTCTGTTTCCATTCTGAGTAAATGATCAGTTGTAGATCGTTCGTCCTGGAAGCCACACTGATATGAGAAAAAAGACCCTGAGATTAGAGTACCCAGCATAATCGGAAGCTAACCATCCACTCGAGCAGTTTACAAAGGACGTTGGTCAGGCTAATCGTTTGGTAGCTGTCTTCATGGGCTTAAGTACATGAATAAGTATACTGTCTCGCCATTGTGAGGGGAAGATAACCATGAGCCAAATGCATCTGAAGACACAGAGTATTGTTGCCTGTGGGTAACTTGGTGTTGGATCATCTGGTTGTGGACGGAATCTGGGCCTGGGGCTGTGTCACGTGCAGATGTAAGAACCTGCAAGAATTCCCATTTGGTGAAAGGATCATTATAGGCTTCAGCTTGGCGGGGATTGAAACAGAGGGGGGTTTCTTCAACTCATCGTCTCTAGTGGAGAAAGACAGCAGGATAGGTAGAGGATGCCGATGCTGTCACGAACTGCGTTTCGAGGTAATCTGCAAGGACTGATGGATCAGTACACAGAGCGCGCTTTAGGATGATACCCTGGACAACAGATTGTCGCTGGCGGCCCAGAAGGCTACAGAGCTTGGACCAAACCTGGGATGAAGAGGCATACATCCCCAGGGACGAAACACAGTGATTCCAGCATTTCTTTCTACTGTGCTTAATAAGATAGCGAGCCCTAGCACAGAGATTCTTTAAAGCGATAAGGCTAGTCTATGAAGGGTGTCATTTAAATCGTTGCACCGACCATTAGTGGTCCTGGATAGCGAATGCTACGTCGTTGGTCCACCATGGGATTGGTAGACAAGAAGGACCTGTGGATGGGGGTTAGCAGTGCCAGCGACATGAAGAATAGTTGCAGAGACGCCTTGCACTATCACATCAATCCTATCCGAGAGAGAGGTGTCGACGTGCACAACAGACATATATAAAGGCCAATTGGCTCTGCAGAATGCCCATCTTTGGGGCCTGTCTGGCTGGAGGCGGTAGGGGAACTATAGAATCACCAGAGAGTGTTCATTATCACAATGATCATCATGGGGTGACCAGTGTAGTGAAGTCTCGAGCGTAGGTGAGGTGGTCGTGAGATCAATGGCAGAAAAGGTACCATCAGCAGCACTAAAGGAGATCCATCAAAGTCTGTAATAAGGTGGTCAATTAGAAGACCGCTACCCTTAGAAGTGGCACACTCCCACAGGGGATTGTGTGCACTGAAGTCCCTCAGAAGCAGGTAAGGGGGCGGGAGTTGCTGTTTAAGGCAGGCAGTTCAACTTGACGAAGTGGGCTACCTGGGGAGGTATACATTGCAAATGGTGATTGCTGGGGCCGTTCGCACTCGTGCCGCTGCTGCTTCCAGGTAGGTAGGAAGGGAGATCCAATCACTAATGGCATGAGTGTGGACGAAAGTGCAGACTCCTCCAGATGCTATCTTGGGGCCCACACCATCCTCACAGGACGCCCGATAACCACAAAACGTTGGAGAGTGGTGATCACGGAAGTCTTGAAGAGCAAGACAGAATGCAGAACAAGTTGTTGTATTTCCGGTAGGTGACGGTAATATCCGCCACAATTCCAATGGATTATCATGTGTTGAGAGTTCAGGCTAGACATATAGAAGCTGAGGGGAGGTCGTGTCACTGGGTCAATGGTCGTCACTGATGTGAATGGTATGACATACATAAAAACAGGATCTGATTGAGAGTGAGAGGGAGGGGGTGAAAGCCCCTGGGATGTTGGGGAAACATCGTCCTTGGTCTTGTGTTGCTTGTTCTTCTCCCTTGGAGGGAGGGAGTAGGTGTTATCAGTAGGGAATAGGTGGCAGGGAGGTCTGGATTGGATAGAAAGCATGTGGCTTTGGGGCCTCAGACCTTGGGCCCCTCGTCTGACCATAGGTTGCAGGCTGTCTATCTTGAGAATGTCTAGTGTTCTGAGAGAGAGCCCCATCCCTAGTAGGAGCCAGAGAAGAGGATTTGTTCCCTAGCTGAGGGGGAGGAGGGGTTGCTTGATGGGAAGGGATGGGAGCCACTGGGGTGGAGGAAAGGGAAGGAGGCAGGATCGGGGTAAGGAGGAGGGGAGACGAGGGGAAGACATAATTGAGGCAAAGTAGGTGAGAGATTCACAGGGTGAAGTCTATCAGATTTCACTGTCAGGCCTCAAAGTAGCTAAGACTGTCAAAGATCTATATTTCTGGATTCTTTTTTCGTTTATATACACTGGACACACTGGTGAGCAGGGATAATGTAGACCTGCAGTAGGGTGCAAGGGCTCCCCATATGAAGAGGGCGACGACAATCACTACACATGGGTGTGGTATACCATAGATTGAGGCAACGGAAGCAACACGTGGGAGGTGGAATGTACAGTTTGCACTGCATCTGTATACCACTGCCTTTACCTTCTCGACCAGGGTATCCCCTGCAAAGGCCAGGATGAAAGCGCCAATGTCTAAACGATGTCGTTAGGGCCTCTCTGGACGCTCTGGACGAAATGAAAGCCACGGCATTCCAGATTAGCCCTGAGCTCATCATTGGACTGGAGGAGAAGGTCCTTATGAAAAATTACACCCTATGTTATAATGACACTTGTGAGGGGTGATATTCACTGGTATGCCTCCTAAGCGGTCGCAGCCATTGAGGCAGGCAGACTGACTGGCAGGAGTTGCCTCTGTAAGGGGGGAGCCAGATCTCAACTTACTTAAGGACTTGTCCTCAATATTTTCCACAAAAAGGGCTTTGGTGGAGGCAAAAGACTCAATGTCAATCCTGGTACAGACCAAGGACCTCAGATACGGTTTTGTCTCAAGCCAGTGGGCCTAGCCCTTCAACCAAGGGGTAACAAAAGGGGGGGGGGGAAGTCTGGGGAGGCAGAAACAGGAACTGAGAGGGAACTATTGCTAGGAAGAGACGCGGCGGCGTAAGAAGGCCAGAGAGTTTAATACCTTTTATGCGCCAAATATTCACCCTGGTACCACCCACTATGATCAGGGGCTTGCCTCATGGGCGCGATCCATCCACAGCAACGGCCGCCTGGCATGACGGTCGTTGCAGGGAGTTCCGATGCCCTAAAAAGATGGGCAACCGTTCCTAGGCTATCGCGAGGCGTTCAGAGTGCAGGTACGAGCAGTGTGATCCCTGTCGAAGCCCTAAAAAGATGGGCAACCGTTCCTAGGCTATCGCGAGGCGTTCAGAGTGCAGGTACGAGCAGTGTGATCCCTGTTGTGCCAGGGGCCTCAGCCAGATGGGGCTGTAGGAACTGGTAACCTAGGAAAGAGGCGAAAGGGGTATGGCTGGAAGGAAGGGAAGAAGAAAAAGGGAGAAGGAGAGGAGGAGGAGGAGGAGGTCGAGGAGAAGCCAAGCCAAAGGCGCTAGGGAGGGATTTCTTCCCCATCTGCTCAGACTACAGATTCCAAATTTAGAAATGAAGGTCAAAAAAAGAAAAGTCCAAAAGGAGGAGGAAAAGCAAACAACCGAAAACCACACGACGAAAAGAAGTCAGGAGGGTAGCTGGGCCAACATAAATAAGAACACCAAGATAGGGAATGGGAGGAGCAAAGGGAAAGGAATAACGACACAATGGGAGACGGAAGGGGGAGGTAAAGCAGCCCGGAAATGAATAAAGACTGCAATAGCTCAGGGACCCGTGTGTACCACACATGTGCTCACAAAAGAGCTGTGGGTCCCATGGGCGGGAAATTCAGAGGAGGTAAGAGATAGTAGAAGTGTAGGTTAGCAGCACAGGAAGAGGAAGAGGAAGTAGTGCAGCTAAGGCTGGGTTCCCTTGGTAGTCAAGCACGTACTCACCGAAGGGGGAAGGGGGTGAGTGGTTGTTACCGGAGTCGTGTGGCACACTGAAGTAATGTGTGGGGGTTTGCTGTTTGGATATGTCGCTAGTCAAGTGCCTTCGAGATAGTATGTGGATCACTATGCCCCGAAATTCTTAGACAACCGATATTCGAGGGAACCTGTTCCACAGTCCAGTTGCCATCATCATATGTCTTGCGTAGGAGTCGTGAAAATAAAGTGAGAGAGATTAGATCACACGTAGAGGCCCGT
This sequence comes from Schistocerca piceifrons, assembly GCF_021461385.2. Taxonomy (NCBI): domain Eukaryota; kingdom Metazoa; phylum Arthropoda; class Insecta; order Orthoptera; family Acrididae; genus Schistocerca; species Schistocerca piceifrons. The sequence goes on along the minus strand of NC_060140.1, from coordinate 899,550,636 downwards.
AAAGAATATGTTGTCTATCGACCGTTACGGGACTGGGACAGGGTACAAAATCACGAATATGAGCAGTTACTGTAGAGCGGTATGTAGGAGTGTGTGGACGTGATGTAGTAAGAAGGCGGCGCTTACCCCTTGAGAATGAGCAGCTGCACGGTGGCCATGCAGAGGAAGAGGACGAGCGCGGCGAGCACGTAGTAGCGGAATTGCAGGTCCGGCTCACTGCGGTAGTCCGTCTCGTGGCCGCTGTCTTTGAACCACAGGAGTGCCGGGTTCATCTCCTCTGACTGAGACATGCACTGCCTGTGGGGAAACAGGCAACATCTGGCTGCTGTTATCTACACAAATAAAAAATGTAAAAGTTCGTTTCTTTAAAATCTTAAATCTTCTTAAGTTCTTCGTCGATTTTGACACAACGTTGCATGCGAATACGCACGTGTTTTTATACGCCCACTTTTTATCATACGTATACAGTGTCAAAGAGAGGGGGAGTAGGAGATGGACAGAGGGGTGGGAGAAAGTGGACACAGAAAGTGAAAAGGACGAGATGAAGGGAGAAAGGGGCAGGAGGAGATGGAGAGATAGGTGGAAGAGAAGGAGAAGATGGACATAGAAAGGGGTGAGAAGGTAATGGACAGGAGAGGGGGACAGAGAGTGGGCCAGACGAGGTGGAGAGAGAGAGGGGGGGAGGAGGAGAAGATGGACAGAGAGAAGGAGGAGGGGGTGATGGACAGAGAGAGGGGGAATGAGGGGAAAATGGACAATGAGGGAGGAGGAAGAGGAGATGAACAGAGACGGGGCGGAATGGGGAGAAAAAGATTAGGATGTATGCCCAATTCACAAAGATGCTAGAAACGTATGCTCTCTGCTTTTCTTTCTTTTAAATTTAAGTTGATTGAGCCATAGCAATGCGCGCCTGGGAACAGTTAGTATGCTATATAATACACTAGATGACTATCTGACGGTGCCTGGCTACATATTTATCCTTATTTCTCCAGAGCTTCACCCCATCTCTCCACTAGACCTATACCCTGCATAGAAATGCTAAGGGTGTCCTTCTCCGCCCATCTCCCCACTAATTTTTCCTGACTTTAAATTAAATGCGCACCTCATTAAGTTGAAATTGCTGCAAGCATTCCAGAGATAAGCTGCACATGTCATCTCCTTCTACCGCAAACGCCACGGCTTCAGAGTTGTCAGACTGTCTCCATTAAAGCCTAGCGATCCCAAAAATTATGCATTCGACGTTAAGAAAAGCGATTGCGATTACTTTTACTTATCATACAATTCAGACTGCATCCCACGCCTAAGGGTGCGAGAGGTGTCCAGATATGTGCCAAGTTTGGATGAAATTACGCTGGTTGTAGAAGTCAGTCCGCATTTCTTCTCTTCAGGTACAGTTCCAACCACCTCGTCGTTATTCTGGTTATACCTGCCATACCGTGGTTTCGTCTCTGAATAAAGAGGAAGAACTCACGGTGAGCTATGTCAGGATACTACGGAAGGTAAGACAAAATTTTTGTAGCCCAAAGAAGCAGCAAGTGCCACTCTTTCTGCCTTAGAATGAGCTGAGCTGTTATCGTGGAGCAAAAACAAACCCTTTGTAAGCTTATCGCAATGCTTCATCTTGACAGCCTCGTTAGGACGTTTCGGTAGTTCCTCTTGTGATGGTTTGCCCTTACGAGGATAATCTGTAAACATCACATCAAGGTATTCACAAAGACGCTCAGCATCACTTTGTCAGAAGCTGGTTCTGTCTGCTTCGCCGTTTTCGTCAGTTGTGAATCCGCGTGTTTCCACCGCTTGTTTTGTTCCTTTGTTTCGAGGTCATAGTGATAGACCCAGAATTCATCTACGGTTGTTCAGTCCGAAGACTGTTTTGATGCAGATCTCCATGCTGCCCTGTCCCGTGCAAGCCTCTCCATCTCTGCGCAACTAACATAACCAACGGGCATTTGAATCCAGTAACCGTATTCTGGCCTTAGTCTCCCTCTAAAATTTTTAACACTCACACTTGTCTATGTTACTAAACTGACAATCCCTTAGTGTCTCAGAACGTATACCACAAAACGATTCCTGGTTGAGTCAAATTGTGCCATGAAATTCTTTTTTCCTCAGTTCGATTCAGCACCCTCTCATTTGTTATTCGATCTACACGTCTGAACTGCCTATCGACCACGTTTCACTTCCGTACAACGCTACACTCCAGAAAAGAGTTCCCAACATTTAACTCTATATTACATGTTAACAAATTTCCCTTCTTCAGGAACACTTCTAGTGCTACAGCCAATATACAGTCTTTATCCTTTCTACTGCGGCCACCATGAGTTATTTTGATGACCAAATAGCAAAACTTATCTACTTCTTTTATTTTCTAATTTAATTGTATCAGCACTGCTTCATTTAATTCGAGTACATTACGTTATCGTTGCTTCAGTTTTGTTGCTGTTCATTTATAATATCTTTTCAAGACACTATCCATTTCTTTCAGCTGCTGTTCCAAGTACTCAACCGTCTCTGCCAGAGTAACAATGTCATCGACAACTCTCAAAAGTTATTATTTCTTCTTCGTGAATTTCATTCCCTTTACGAATTCCTCCTTGGTTTCCTTCCTAGCTTGTTGAATGTACAGATTGAATAACGCTGGGAGTAGGCTATAATTTTGTTTCGCTCCCTTCTCAATATGGCTTCCCTTTCATATCCCTCGACTCTTACAACTGCAGTATGGTTTCTGTATAAGTATTATAAATCGTTCGCTTTCTTTATCTTCTTGTATTTTATCGCTGCTACGTTCAAAATTTCAAACTGTATAGTCTAGTTAACAGTACCAACACTTCGTCTAAATCTACAAATACTATAAAAGTAGGTTTGTCTTTCTTTAAGCTGTCTTCTAGGATAAGTAGTAGGATAAATACTGATTTGCGTGTTCCTGTTTTTCTCCGAAACCGAAACATCCTTCCCGAAGTCGGCTTCTACCAGTTTTTCTATTCTTTTGTATATCATTCACGTCAAAATTTATAACCATGGCTTACTGAACTGATGGTTCGGTACTATTCACATGTGTTAGCGCCTGCCTTCTTTGCAACTGGGGTTATTATATACTTCCTGACGTCTGAGGGTATTTCGTCAGTCTCATGTATCTTGCTCACGAAGTGCAACAATTTTCTCATGGCTGGCTCCCCCAAGGATATCAGTAATTCTAAGAGAATGTCATCTTCTCCAGGGGCCTTGTTTGCATTTGGGTTCTTAGGCGGCTAAAGAAACTATCTTGGTTGGTCTGACATAGCTGCTACATTTTCGTTGCTACTGCCGACCAGCAAGTTTTTTGAATGTCTGCAAGCAGGCAGGAAACTTACTAATGTTCAGAATGACTTACAAAATATTGAAAAATGATCCTTGATTATGCATCGTCATGAAGGCTCGCCCACAAAGGAGTAACATATGTGAGGACGAGAGGGCTGGACTACGTAAACTTCGCCAGGATACCGAGACGGTGGTTTTTCCAGCTGATAAGGGTAATGCCAATGTTTTAATGTCTCGTGACGATTATGATCATAAAATGAACAGTTGAGTGACAGCACATACCGGAAGATCAGTAAAGACCCCACCAACCAGGTGGTTAGAAGACTGCTTCGCTTATGAAAGGCTCCCCCCTTCTACCAGAAGTTGTGCGAAGATTGAAACCAAGTGGTGTGGTGCCTCCAAGGCTTTATGGACATCCAAAGATCCACAAGAATGGTGTTCCTCTGCGTCCGATAGCGAGTAACATCGGATCTCCAACCTATGATTCTGCCAAACACTTAGCATCGTCATTAAGGCCTCTGATGGGTAAATGATATACGGAACTCTGTGGGCTTCATTGGCAAACTGAAATCACTCAAACTGAGCAATTCTGATATGTTAGTCAGTTTAGATGTAGTGTCGTTGTTTACATAGGTTCCTCTTTCGGAATCATTGTTTCTCATTTGAAAAAGTTTCGATAAAGAGATTTCAGTTTTGTTTGAACATGTTTTCAACTCGACATATTTTTTATTCAATAATTAATTTTGTGAGCAGACCGACGGTGTCACCATGGGTAGTTCTTTTTCGCCTTTGGTGGCCAAATTTTTTGTGGAGGACTTCTAGGAAAAGGCGCCGGAATCTGCAAGCTTGAAGCCCACAGTGTTTCGAAGGTGTGCTGACGACACGTTTGTAGTGTGGCCCCATGGTGAAGACAAGTTAAAAGGATTTTTAGATCATCTGAACTCCATCCACAGACAAATTCAGTTCACGATGGAAATCGAAAAAGATGGATGTCTTCCATTTTTGGATGTGCTGGTACGGTGTAAAGATGGTGGCACCTTGGGACACGCGGTTTATCGAAAATCGACTCATACGGATTTAAAATTACGCGCAAATAGCGGCCACCATCCTTCACAGACGATGAGTGTAGTCAGAACTCTAGTACACAGAGCACACGTCATTGCTGACGAGAGCAGTCTGGAAGACGAGCTTTTACACTCGAGAAGAGTTTTTGAAGCCAACGGGTACTCACAACAGCAGATACATAAGGCACTGCAAATGAAATCAATTGTGGGTATAAGAAAATCAGAAGAAGACAATGAAACTTTTAAATCGATGGCTTTTCTGCCGTACGTGGGAAGCCCATCGTCAAAAATAGGACGGATTCTCAGTAGGCATGAAGTGAAAGTGATTTTTCGCCCTCCACCAAAGACAGCAGCACTCTTGGGTTCCGTTAAAGATGATTTGGTGCTTAGGAAGCCTGGGGTTTACAAGACCCAAGTGCGGCCGTTCCTATATCAGACAGACGACACGTACTATCCAGGAGAGATGCACAGAGCTCTTACACCCTAATAAACCTGCGGTGGCCGAGCACTGTATTGACACTGGGCACTCTATGGCGTACGATAACGTCGAAATTTTGGCCTCGACTTCATCCTTCTGGAACTCAGTAGTGAAGGATGCAATTGAAATTCGCTTGGCGACGAATTTAATTAATAGAGATAGCGGCTTCAGCTTGGACAAATCTTGGAATCCGAAATTTCTGTAATAAAATCACAAAGACGTTGCGACGGTGCAGCTCGCAGTGACACATCGGTATCACCGTGTGGATCGACTGCGCAGCCATGGATCTATTTCCATGCATATGCCATACGTCTCTGCTGCCGATTAATGTCTCTGGTGCCTTGTGTATCTGCGACCGCATGCACAGTGGTGCGGTCCACGGCTTTAAAAGGACGGAGCAAGTGATGGACGTCAGTCGCCCCGGCTCACTGGGAAAATGGCTGGACGTTATTTAGCCGAAATATTAGAAGAAGAAGTTAAATTTATGTGGCTGCACGCCCGAAATTTTATGGATCTGATCCTTGACTGGTTTTCACTTTATTCACTGCCCCCTCGATTGTAATACCCGATCTGCCACTTTCTCCTTTACAGTTCTGATTTGTTTGACTACACTGGAAACGTCTGTGCCACCTACCCACTGCGTCATATTACTGTGAATTGTTTCCGTACACTTACAAGAAATTCCTCACGGATGGTTGCCCCGTTGTTCCCCTTCACATGCAGAAAACGAATTACCATACAATACTCCACCTAGTAATAGACTGCGCATTATTGTTTTAAATGTTCTAGTAGACTGCTGTGTTAAAGGTATTTCAATGTTTCGATGTATACTAGCATTTTCAGACATGTGACTGCAAAAAAAAAAAAAAAAGGCACCATTACGTAACTTTACACATAGTGACTACTGCAACATATATGTATTTTCCGGTGGGTGAAGTAAACTGCACAGTGACTAAATCGATCAACTAACGGAAGCCCGCATTTCGTGGTCGTGCGGTAGCGTTCTCGCTTCCCACCCCCGGGTTCCCGGGTTCGATTCCCGGCTGGGTCAGGGATTTTCTCTGCCTCGTGATGGCTGGGTGTTGTGTGATGTCCTTAGGTTTGTTAGGTTTAAGTAGTTCTAAGTTCTAGGGGACTGATGACCATAGATGTTAAGTCCCATAGTGCTCAGAGCCATTTGAACTAACGGAAACTTATTTCAAAGTATGGAGGCAGTTGAAGGTCGATGAAGAATCGCACATTAGCACGCCAAGACGAACAGTTCCTTAGTAGACCGAAGAGTCTCGTCCTTTTATGTCGACGTAATATACTTCTCTTTTAGATTACATTTATTCTATGAAAAACTGCTACCTAATCATCAAAGTAGAAAACAACTGTAGCAGGTGTGTATTGTAGATTGCCGCCTCGCTTTCAGAAGAACGACTAACCACAGTAGTATGCATAAATGTAGACACTTTGGATGTGCACTTACTTGCAGTCGAAGCAGGAGCTCTCGCTGGGCAGCAAGTTTGACTCAATCATGGAGATACTCTGTAAACAGAAAATGGACGGTGTTCTTTAAATATACGCAGTAATGAGCCGCCTACAAAAATAAACAAAATGCTTTGTAATCGGCGAATGAGACAGACAAATGAAATAAGAAACCAAACTGTGAAGACAGGAAGATAAAGTTGGGGTAAAAACATTTGGTATGATCATAATTTTATAATACTGAGCATAGAGAACTCAAAAGTTTACTACACAAGCCAACAAAAAAATATATATTGATTACTTTTCTTAGGTATTAGTTTAGTCTCACATCTGACGACAGCTTTGTTATCACGTAATATTTAATCACAATGTGACCTCGTTATGAATCAGCAAAATACAACTAATAAGGATTAAAAGTAATTTAACTTTTCAATGCGAACGAATATTTTACTGAAATAAATATGAAATCAGCACTCCATTTCATAGTTATTATATATATTTCTCTGTATATTTCCTTTCTCTCTTCTCCATGAATATCTAATATAGACTTGTCTCCAATGAGTTGCTTGCTGTATTTCTTGGTGAAGTGGTCTATAGAATCTCACATAATATTGGTAGTCCAGCGGTCCTGATAACATCTTTGCATCACTCTGATACCTAGACGGATGCGCTCACCTTGTTCCACAAATACATAATCCAAATTTTCAAGGAAATATCAAAGTGACTTCAAAAGTGGTCTTGAGATTCATTAAATAGCCCAGTTTCTTGAACTTATCCAGCATGTTTGTTAAATCAGAAACATAACGTAGATCGTTTTTGCTATCTAAGAACTTCCTGGAAAACTTCTTGAATGATGGCCAAGCCTCACTCACACACACTTTAGTTCAAAGTTTGAATCAGTCATCATTTGTCGCATGTCAGTTCCATCTACCATTCCCTCATTTTCGCACCGAGTGATGAGCCAGGTGGTCAGACACTGGACTCGTATTCGAGAGAACGGTGGTTCGAATCGCAGCCTGGGTGTTCCGTGTTTCTCCTTAAGCACTTAAGACAAATTCCGGGATAGTTCCTCTGAAAGGGCAAGGTCAGTTTCAGTACGACCTTCCCCAATCCGAGTTTGTGCTATGGTCTCTAGTGACCTTTTCGTCAACAGGACATGAAACCCTCTTTTTCCTTCCTTTATTGATGCAATCAATCATTCAGTTTCGCTTCTGATACATAAAGAACCATCACACATGTAACTTTGAAACATTCTTTGGATAAGGCTTTCTCAAACTGTTTCATTAATGCATACAGGTGAAAGTAGAATTTTTTCCTTTATCTTTTTTTGGCACAAGATTCTCGCTCAAAAGGAAAGAGAGTCAAACAGCTTGTCATCGTATTTGCGACATGAACTAAGCAGCACAAGAATTACAACTGAATTTTCCACTTTATATTATTATTAACTGAAATACTGTGTGAACTGTATATCATTAAAATTCCTATACTTTTTAAAAGTTTGAATGTTACCTGCAAAACATGGTGGATAAAACGTCTTTTTCGTTATCGTATTAGGATTAAGCACACTACAAACAAAAATAATCTACTTTCAGCAAGAAAAAAGTTCTGTATTACCCAAATGTTCAGATGTCTACGATGAAGGAACGTTCTAGGCTGTGATAAAACGTGGAAATAATTTACGTAGTTCTATTTATCTGAATATAAACATAGCAACTGCCGAACCTCGAAATTTTCCAAGTTATAAGAAATTCCACTTTCTTAGATATTGTCATGTTGAATATTATTTGCGTTTCACAAATAATTGATCAGTGATAGAATTAGTCATCTTCGAAACGATAGTTTATAGAAATAGGAAAGGTGATAGGAAGACGCACAGAAAATAACAAAATTCCGTAGTAACAAATGGCTAGGTTTTAATAACATAACAAATCAAAATGTTCCACCATTATCTTGGTTTCACAGATAACGATGCCGATTGCACATGGCCAGAGTTCCATCACCTCTTGGCCGTAGGACATTTTCCTGTATTTAACATGGAGCTGATGGCAACGCTTTATGCATGTGATGTACGACCAGTTGCAGTAGAGTTCAGATTCTCTGGAGAACTGTCTATCCTCAACTTTCGGAATGAGGTACTGATGAGGTCACCATCCCCGCTGAGCAGTATGAAGTTATAATTAACTTTTCAGTCCACACTGCGTGGCTCATAAGTGAGTGTCGGCTTTCCACCTGCAGAGCCGCCGGATGTCTTCCGCAGTTTATAATGTCATGTTTATTGCAATCGAAAGTTCCACTCGGCATTGATGCTGTAGTTACACCCACATAATCGGTTCTCAGTCACTTACGAGTCATTGCGATGCCGTTCTCGGCTACTGCCTGGACATGCATAACCTTCAAAATCAAGAACAGAGGTTTTTTCAAATGAATATTGTCAAACTATTTTGCTTCTGGCGTTGAATTGAAGTAAGTGACTCCATGAATTTCGTGAGACAAACAAAATCTTCCTTTGTCAGCAATCTTCTTGTGACTATCATCCGTCGCCACATATCAGAGACCGTCTGGCAGTGACAACATTTGGGACAGCGAGCAAGGCCGCCCTCAGAGCCGAATCCGATTATCTCTACGCACGCCTATCCTAATATTCCCTGTCTCATTGCCTTCATTGTGATCCCTTTCATCGCAGCGAAGTTAACATTTAACTAAGACTAAAGTTATCAACGATGATGAATAGTCAATAAAATTCGTACTACTAAGAAAATCATCCCAACTGATTATTTGGGAGGGATGAATAACTAATTTCTCTCTGCCACAGATTTAGAAGAAGACGGATAACACAACGGTCGCAATAATATGTCACATTTTGCAACCCGGCGCTCTGGAAGAAAGGGTTTTACTTAAGCCGCTATGACAACTTAATAGTCGATCTATAATTAAATAGTGTAAATGCCAGTGTGTAATCAAGTGGTGATCATATCTTGTTATGCTAAGCCGAATTATCTCCCAGTCCATCTCAAAACCAATAAAGCTGTACTCATATTCTCTCACTGTACTTTTACTCATGCATGTCAGATTTGAATGCAGCACCTGTTGCGGTTCACGACCAGTCGGGACAAAATATTTTTTTATATGCTCGCGTGCATGCCATACAATGGCTGGTTGCAGATCTGTCCACTTCACTCTTTAAATCATTTGTCACGTGAGATATCGGAATTAGCGGAACGTGGCAAATGCACTGAATGAAAGGGAGCATATGTGGCTACTGTGTCACGTAGTAACAGAAAAATTGTAGGGAGACCTACTGAGAAACCACTATGTTAATACGTCAGTTCTACTTCACCAATTTGCGTCAATACCGTCGATTTAAGACAACATTTCATTGTAAAGAGGAATGAACTCACGAAAATACTACTTTTGCAATTGTGAGTGGGATCCTATATTGCAGCCTGCTTCAAAATTGTCCGCTTTTGCTGAACCTCATCTCGTTGCAGGAATCGAAGATATGGTGTGGCGATGACGTCACGCGATGCTGGTGTTCGGCGGTTCTTTTTTAAAAGATTGTCTCGAAGGTCCGTTATACACTTGTTGTAGGTAATGAAGTAACTCCTGTACTGTCTCAGATGTTGTCGGGAGCTTGATGTCATGCGATTGCACGTGCTGCACAAGCTGAAACATGTGGCTCTAAAATGCACGGAATATGTTACTCTATACGACGTCTAATCGCGAATTAGTTTGGGCCACTGAGTCACAAGACAAAGTTGAAAGCTTATTGACATCATTTCACAGTTCTCGTAATGTTCAAAGCGAATATCGTCCAGACACGTTGTCTCAACTCACGAATATTCGTTCCAAACACACGCAAAAACTGTCTTAATTTGTCCAGAAATGAATGCACAGTTTATTCAATAGTAATGACATCCTTCCAGCAATTCACACTGATGTGGTGCGCATATTAATTTCAATGTCTCGCCCGTGTCCTCTCATACGAAATTTAACGTACTAGACATGACATCACATCAACAATCTTCATATACTCGTGACTGAAACTACCAGGGATGTTTGGAAGTGGTATCGCAAAGGTTATCACCCTATAACCAATATTGGGACGGTGGTGTCACGTACCGTAGATTGTTCATTGGAGGACATACGAAATTAATGTGATACGACCGGAAAGGCAAGAGTAGAGGAAGACACGTCGTAACGCCTACTGCATAGTCTACCAGTCAGCCACGGCTAGTAACCACGACTGCATATGCACCAGGGGAAGCTAGGACGACAGTGTTTCAGCAGCCCTCCACAGAGGGCGTCGACGGCAAGGGACTACATTGCACGTCATTTGTCGCGTTCAGCCAATTGTGTGAAGATATGGCATCAACCGCAATAGCAGCCAATAGTGCGGAAATGCGGTGTCACTCAGCGCACGGAGCCATAATATCACTCTGTGCTATTGGATAAGTCACGCCCTGTTCCCGAGAACAGTTCTGGAATTCATGAGCTGAAAGTTTACCGAGACGTATTCCACCGCGAGTCGTCGAGTGGATCCGCAGACGACCACGACAGCTCCAGCAACATCATGCATCGGAAAAAAGAGGGACACTCTTTGACAGGAAAGAGAAAGCAATCACATAACAGTCGTATCAGAAATTAGGGCTAATTTCACAGTTGATTATCTACTCTACATCAGTCATCTGATAGGGACACGCTCATCTCACAAGTCTTTCTGCAAAAGTGACGTCATTTTAACGTCACATGCAATATCGACACTCGCAGGAGTTGCTACCGAACTCGTGACGAGGAAGAATATGAATGTTATCACTCCTCGTTTCATTCGCAGCGCTTTAAGCTGTCCTCTTCGGTTCCTGCCTAACCACACTATCGGAAACGTCATATATTCGGAAATAATGAGTCAAACACTTGTAAAAGGAAGAATATGAATTTTGCTGCTGCACGTTTTAGTCGCAGCAATTAAAATTGTCCTCTTAGGTTCCTGCCTAACGATATACCACTTGGAAATCGTCTAATACATTTAAAATGACGACACTGTTGCAGAAAGACTTGTGAGATGAGCGTGACTCTGTCAGATGACTGATGTAGAGTAGACAATAGACGCTGTGCATTTCGTCATGATGGTGTAGCGTCGGCGGCTTATCTCTTGTGCAATAATTGTATTCCTCCAAGTAGTTGCGGAACAAACGAATAGAGGCTGTGCCTAAATATGACTTACGTCTAGCAAATTGCGACCTACAGACACTATGCCCATTGCAAATTTTTATGCCTATAAAAGCCACTGTCACTACTTCGGCTCTTCTAATTAATTTCCACAGCAACGGATCACCGCTTTGAATAGTCTGTTCTCCAATCAGTCAGAAATGTAGATAACATTGAATGTTACAGAACATATTTATATTAAATTTATAAGAAAGTCGCAGAATGTGTTAACAATATTAAGATGGAAAAAAATTAACAGGCAGTAGGATTCAAACCTTCATCCTCTACCTCCGTAAACCGCAAGATTATGCATTACTCTAGCGTCTGGTCATCTGATTTTAGTCTCCTGTATTGGTTACTACAGTGTCTCTTGAAGGCTTATAGCATTGATGCCTTATTAACTTACATTTAACTATGATGATGATGTGTTTGTCATAAAATTCCAGTGCGCCGTTGCCTTGAAACGGAATATCGCAAGTTGTAATACGAAACCTCTAAATATGGCAAAATGAAGACGGCGCCTGCCACTTCGATTGTCGATATTGCGCCTGACGCCAAAATCAAGTCACGTCTGCAGAAACTCTAGTGAGATGAGCGTAAGCCCCATCTGACACGTCAAGAAAAATAAACTACGAGAGAGAAAATACACTCCTGGAAATGGAAAAAAGAACACATTGACACCGGTGTGTCAGACCTACCATACTTGCTCCGGACACTGCGAGAGGGCTGTACAAGCAATGATCACACGCACGGCACAGCGGACACACCAGGAACCGCGGTGTTGGCCGTCGAATGGCGCTAGCTGCGCAGCATTTGTGCACCGCCGCCGTCAGTGTCAGCCAGTTTGCCATGGCATACGGAGCTCCATCGCAGTCTTTAACACTGGTAGCATGCCGCGACAGCGTGGACGTGAACCGTATGTGCAGTTGACGGACTTTGAGCGAGGGCGTATAGTGGGCATGCGGGAGGCCGGGTGGACGTACCGCCGAATTGCTCAACACGTGGGGCGTGAGGTCTCCACAGTACATCGATGTTGTCGCCAGTGGTCGGCGGAAGGTGCACGTGCCCGTCGACCTGGGACCGGACCGCAGCGACGCACGGATGCACGCCAAGACCGTAGGATCCTACGCAGTGCCGTAGGGGACCGCACCGCCACTTCCCAGCAAATTAGGGACACTGTTGCTCCTGGGGTATCGGCGAGGACCATTCGCAACCGTCTCCATGAAGCTAGGCTACGGTCCCGTACACCGTTAGGCCGTCTTCCGCTCACGCCCCAACATCGTGCAGCCCGCCTCCAGTGGTGTCGCGACAGGCGTGAATGGAGGGACGAATGGAGACGTGTCGTCTTCAGCGATGAGAGTCGCTTCTGCCTTGGTGCCAATGATGGTCGTATGCGTGTTTGGCGCCGTGCAGGTGAGCGCCACAATCAGGACTGCATACGACCGAGGCACACAGGGCCAACACCCGGCATCATGGTGTGGGGAGCGATCTCCTACACTGGCCGTACACCACTGGTGATCGTCGAGGGGACACTGAATAGTGCACGGTACATCCAAACCGTCATCGAACCCATCGTTCTACCATTCCTAGACCGGCAAGGGAACTTGCTGTTCCAACAGGACAATGCACGTCCGCATGTATCCCGTGCCACCCAACGTGCTCTAGAAGGTGTAAGTCAACTACCCTGGCCAGCAAGATCTCCGGATCTGTCCCCCATTGAGCAGGTTTGGGACTGGATGAAGCGTCGTCTCACGCGGTCTGCACGTCTAGCACGAACGCTGGTCCAACTGAGGCGCCAGGTGGAAATGGCATGGCAAGCCGTTCCACAGGACTACATCCAGCATCTCTACGATCGTCTCCATGGGAGAATAGCAGCCTGCATTGCTGCGAAAGGTGGATATACACTGAACTAGTGCCGACATTGTGCATGCTCTGTTGCCTGTGTCTATGTGCCTGTGATTCTGTCAGTGTGATCATGTGATGTATCTGACCCCAGGAATGTGTCAATAAAGTTTCCCCTTCCTGGGACAATGAATTCACGGTGTTCTTATTTCAATTTCCAGGAGTGTAGAAAAAAAATGTAAGAGAAAAGAGCGTGAGCTGACCGTGAGGCCGATGTTCTTGGCGAGCGTGCTCTCGGCGATGTTGGCGAACGGCTTGTCGGCGCCCCAGCACTCCACGTACTTGGTCATCTTGCTCGGCGAGCGGTTGCGAGACAGGTCGGAGGCCGTGCTGGCGGCGCGCAGGCAGTTGCTGCCCCCGCCGCCTCCGCCCCCGCCGCCTCCGCTGCCCTCCTGGGCGACACCCCCGCCACCTGCCGAGCCATCCTGTCCACCGCCGCTGTCGTTTTTCTGCAACAGCAAGCGTCTTCAGCTGACACCTTGCTGCTAGCACGGATCTCGCTCTGCGCACTTCTTAGGAAGATGAGTATCCACTAGTTCCTATTTTACCGCAGTTTAAGTGTGTATTAATATTCTTCAGTTTAAGAACAGCGCCAGGTAGAAGTTCCCGTAGGTTAGTCATATTGGAAGGAACGTATCAGGACTGTGGATTAGTGTTTTATATGGACGACTGTAACAGGGTTGGGCGGGGGAGAAGGGGGTTCAAGAAAGTATCAATTCCTAATTCTGAAAGCATGTCGAGGTTCCTGGTTTTTACTTAGGTATTTCAAAAGATTTTCATGATATCGCATTACGCTTCTCTTCTCACCGACATCATCATCTCTGTCTATAATATTTTTATCAAATTTCTTTCCATCGAAAACAACTCTAACATACGTTCCCTCTACCTAGTCAACGTTTCCTTCTTTGCTCCGTACTGGTTATCCATCTGCTCTCGTGTTTTTTCCCAATATTTCCTTTATTTATGCTACAAACAGCATCTATCTTCCTTGAAGTCATGCATGCTTCAAAAGCGTAGTATTTATCGTCTATCAATTTCTCCTTGGCCACCTTCCACTTCCCATCTACCTTAATTTTCGCCTGTTTCATTTGCTGTATTTTTATGTTTTCTTCTTCTGTCACGTTGCCTATGTATTTATGCTACGCCTTGCCTTCTTTCCTAGTTCTTCATCTGGTTCCTTTGCTATTTTATCTCTCAGTGCGAATCATTAGTTACATGCATTAACTGCAAAAAGACTGGGGCGAATATTAAAATCCGCCAGGTCATTAGTATACCACATCCTCAGATGTTTTTCGGAAGTAAATATATACTGGATCCACACGGTTGCCTTGATCTATAGGTTTGGGAATGTTATGAGTCATTCTGATTGCGATGTCTTGTATGACTGGTAATGTTCATTATGGTCGCGGACTTCATAAACTGATAACCTGTGTGAATAGAGTTAAACCAGTAACCTCAGGATGGTGCGTTTACCTTGGGCGGCACGATGAGGAAAGTCTCGACCTTGTGGTCGGCCAGGTAGGCCTCCCTGGACGCCCCGTCGCCAGGCTCCACTTGAAACTGGTCGTTCAGCTGCAGCAGCGTCGCCCTCGTGATGTGGACGCGTCTGTCGGAAAGAAGATATGAACACGTAAGAGTCACAGGATGCGTAGTCCGAAGCTGACGAAATGTATAGAGCCCCATCTATTGGCATGTATCTCGATGCAGATCGTCAGGGCCCTCCAAATGTTCTCAGCTGGGGACAGAGCCGGTGACCTTGCTGGCCAAGGAGCATGAAGACAAGCAATAGAAACTGTTGCTCATTTATGAAAGTGGCGAGTTTGGACTGATCAAAGGTTGGGAATTTGCATGGGCGCTGATAACTTCGCAGTTGAGCGTCCCGCAAACCAAACATCATCATCATCAGAAACTGTCGCCATGTGGAGGCATTATCTAGCCGATGGCTTGCCATTAAGGGCAACAAAACGGCTTGTAGAATAACGAGAACGTACCGCTGTGCCGTAAAGGTGCGGTAGATGGCAACCAAATGGGTCCTGCTACGAAATGAACTGGCACCCCAGACCACCACCACTCCTGTCTGTGGGGCCTTATGGCGGGCGACAGTCAGGTTGGTATTCCACCGCTGTCCAGGTAGCACCCAGACACGTCTTCGGCTCAGAATTTCATTGACTAGAGTAGAAAATTGTCTTCAGTGATGAGTCCCGCTTCGAACTGAGCCGTGATGACCAGCGAAGATATGTATGGATACGGTGCAGAGAGCGGTGCGGTACGAAACTGACTGTCGGTCGCCGTTGGCCTGACAACCAGGAGTGGTGAGCTGGACTGCCATTTCTTTTCATAGCAGGGCACCCTTGGATGTCATCCAAGGCATCTTTACAGCACAGCGGTACATCGACGATATTCTATGCCCCGTTCTGTTCCCCCTCATGGGAAGACATCCTGGGCTTACATTTCAGCAAGATAATTCCCGCCCACACATGACGCGTTTACTGCTTGTCCCCGTCCTCGCCAAACGCTACCTTGGCCAGCAAGTTCACCGTTATCTCTCCCCAACTGAGAAACTATGGAACATCATGGGCAGGGCCCTCCAACCATCTCGAGATTTTTGACGACTTAACGCGCCAGTTGCACAGAATTTTAGACGATATCCCTAAAGAGAACATACAACAACACTATCAATTAACGTGAAACCGAAAATATGCCTGCATAACGGTCAGAGGTCGACAAGGCGTTATTGACTTGTTCACTTTACGAAGCTCTTGCTTTTGAATAAGCCACCCAATTTTTCAGATACCGTAATCATTTCGTTCTCGGTACATGTGCGATTTCCTTCCCATTCGGATAATTCTTTTGTGGTGGCCTGTGCTTTTTTTTGT
Organism: Schistocerca piceifrons; assembly: GCF_021461385.2. NCBI lineage: Eukaryota > Metazoa > Arthropoda > Insecta > Orthoptera > Acrididae > Schistocerca > Schistocerca piceifrons. Next base: position 899,534,344 of record NC_060140.1, on the reverse strand, counting down.
AGAGTGTGTTATGGAAGCGACGGCGTATGTACGATTAAGAAACCTAGCATCCATTAGCGCCGTGTGAACACAATTTAATACTGGGAGTTTTGTATGCGATGTAAACCCTGGGTGCGGCGTCATGTGCCAACCAGTACAGGAGAAGCAGCTTTCGATCAGCGCATGGTCTCCAGCACATTTCTCGGAACTTGGCGTTAGTTAAATTTGCGACCGGTAATGTCTGTTGAAATATAGGACTGGTGGAGGCGGAAGGTTACAAGGTTTACCCAGACCTTTCAATATGTTTAAGTCATCATCAGTGTTCATTTATTTATATGCGCATGGTATCTGTTCGATACCATCTTCATACTACTGGCCATTAAAATTGCTACACCAAGAAGAAATGCAGATGATAAACGAGTATTCATTGGACAAATATATTATACTAGAACTGACATGTGATTACATTTTCACGCAATTTGGGTGCACAGCTCCTGAGTAATCAGTACACAGAACAACCACCTCTGGCCGTAATAACGACCTTGATACGCCTGTGCATTGAGTCAAACAGAGCTTGGATGGCGTGTACAGGTACAGCTGCCCATGCAGCTTCAACACGATACCACAGTTCATAAAGAATAGTGACTGGCGTATTGTGACGAGCCAGTTGCTCGGCCGCCATTGACCAGACGTTTTCAATTGGTCAGAGATCTGGAGAATGTGCTGGCCAGGGCAGCAGTCAAACATTCTCTGTATGCAGAAAGGCCCGTACAGGACCTGCAACATGCGGTCGTGCATTATCCTGCTGAAACGTAGGGTTTCGCAGGGATCGAATGAAGAGTAGAGCCACGGGTCGTACCACATCCACTGTTCAAAGTGCCGTCAATGCGAACAAGAGGTGACCGAGACGTATAACCAATGGCACCTCATACCATCACGCCGGGTGATACGCCAGTGCGACGATGACGAATACACGCTTCCAATGTGGGTTCACCGCGATGTCGCCAAACACGAATGCGACCATCATGATGCTGTAAAAATAACCTGGATTCGTCCGAAAAAATGACGTTTTGCCATTCGTGCACCCAGGTTCGTCGTTGAGTACACCATCGCAGGCGCTCCTGTCTGTGATGCAGCGTCAAGGATAACCGCAGCCGTGGTCTCCGAGATGATAGTCCGTGCTGCTGCAAACGTCGTCGAACTGTTCGTGCAGATGGTTGTTGTCTTGCAAACGTTCCCATCTGTTGACTCAGGGATCGAGACGTGGCTGCACGATCCGTTACAGCCATGCGGATAAGATGTCTGTCATCTCGACTGCTAGTGATACGAGGCCGTTGGGATCCACGACGACGTTCCGTATTACCCTCCTGAACCCACCGATTCCATATTCTGCTAACAGTCATTGCATGTCGACCAACGCGAGCAGCAATGTCGCAATACGATAAACGGCAAGCGCGATAGGCTACAATCCGACCTTTGTCAAAGTCGGAAACGTGATGGTACCATTTCTCCTCCTTACACGAGGCATCACAACGCCGGTCAACTGTTGTTTGTGTATGAGAAATCGGTTGGAAACTTTCCTCATGTCAGCACGTTGTAGGTGGCGCCACCGGCGCCAACGTTGTTTGAATGGTCTGAAAAGCTAATCATTTGCATATCACAGGATCTTCTTCCTGTCGGTTAAATTTCGCGTCTGTAGCACTTCATCTTCGTGGTGTAGTAATTTTAATGGCCAGTAGTATCTTCCTGTCGGTTAAATTTCGTGTCTGTAGCACGTCATCTTCGTGGCGTAGCAATTTTAATGGCCAGTAGTATATATATATACACTCCTGGAAATTGAAATAAGAACACCGTGAATTCATTGTCCCAGGAAGGGGAAACTTTATTGACACATTCCTGGGGTCAGATACATCACATGATCACACTGACAGAACCACAGGCACATAGACACAGGCAACAGAGCATGCACAAAGTCGGCACTAGTACAGTGTATATCCACCTTTCGCAGCAATGCAGGCTGCTATCCTCCCATGGAGACGATCGTAGAGATGCTGGATGTAGTCCTGTGGAACGGCTTGCCATGCCATTTCCACCTGGCGCCTCAGTTGGACCAGCGTTCGTGCTGGACGTGCAGACCGCGTGAGACGACGCTTCATCCAGTCCCAAACATGCTCAATGGGGGACAGATCCGGAGATCTTGCTGGCCAGGGTAGTTGACTTACACCTTCTAGAGCACGTTGGGTGGCACGGGATACATGCGGACGTGCATTGTCCTGTTGGAACAGCAAGTTCCCTTGCCGGTCTAGGAATGGTAGAACGATGGGTTCGATGACGGTTTGGATGTACCGTGCACTATTCAGTGTCCCCTCGACGATCACCAGTGGTGTACGGCCAGTGTAGGAAATCGCTCCCCACACCATGATGCCGGGTGTTGGCCCTGTGTGCCTCGGTCGTATGCAGTCCTGATTGTGGCGCTCACCTGCACGGCGCCAAACACGCATACGACCATCATTGGCACCAAGGCAGAAGCGACTCTCATCGCTGAAGACGACACGTCTCCATTCGTCCCTCCATTCACGCCTGTCGCGACACCACTGGAGGCGGGCTGCACGATGTTGGGGCGTGAGCGGAAGACGGCCTAACGGTGTGCGGGACCGTAGCCCAGCTTCATGGAGACGGTTGCGAATGGTCCTCGCCGATACCCCAGGAGCAACAGTGTCCCTAATTTGCTGGGAAGTGGCGGTGCGGTCCCCTACGGCACTGCGTAGGATCCTATGGTCTTGGCGTGCATCCGTGCGTCGCTGCGGTCCGGTCCCATGTCGACGGTCACGTGCACCTATCGCCGACCACTGGCGACAACATCGATGTACTGTGGAGACCTCACGCCCCACGTGTTGAGCAATTCGGCGGTACGTCCACCCGGCCTTCCGCATGCCCACTATACGCCCCGTCAACTGCACATACGGTTCACGTCCACGCTGTCGCGGCATGCTACCAGTGTTAAAGACTGCGATGGAGCTCCGTATGCCACGGCAAACTGGCTGACACTGACGGCGGAGGTGCACAAATGCTGCGCAGCTAGCGCCATTCGATGGCCAACACCGCGGTTCCTGGTGTGTCCGCTGTGCCGTGCGTGTGATCATTGCTTGTACAGCCCTCTCGCAGTGTCCGGAGCAAGTATGGTGGGTCTGACACACCGGTGTCAATGTGTTCTTTTTTCCATTTCCAGGAGTGTATATATATATATATATATATATATATATAGTTAAGGATCACCGGCCATTTGACCATCTTCTTCTGTGCGGATGCACTAACAGTGTCCGAACTCTTACGGGAATCGGCAGTAAAGCCGCGAGTAATGAGTATGATGGGCAGGGGCACTATGAATATAGTGCGGGGCAGTATGTTGGGAATGTGGGTCTCACGGGAGGCGTGCCAGAGATAAGCCCCTGCAGTCACACTATCCTCTGTGTCCTCGGTGGCTCAGATGGATAGAGCGTCAGCCCGAGTTCCTGTCGAGGCACACATTTTCAACTGTCCCCGTTGACGTACATCAACGCCTGTATGCAGCTAAGGGTATTCATTTCATTGTACGTGTACATTTAATTTATGAGATGAAATGTTACAGAAATGAAACTGCAGTGACAAGATTTTAGCGATGTGGCAGGAACGCAGTATTTGAGAAAAAATCACACAGGGTTGTAACCACTTTGTTTCGACCTGTGTCTTTCTTAAACGCTACAGAAAACGAAAGAAGTTCATGGAATAGTCATTTTTGTAACGGAAGGAAACGTTGAAGCTATCTCTCTCTCTCCCTTTTTTTTAAATGGATGTTTGAATATCTGTTTGAGATTAATTGACTTAGACAACGTCAGAGTGATCTCCATGAAAGTTGGCAGATCTACGTAGTTTTTCATGAAGAGGATTTTTATGCTATTCACTTTGCTGTAACTCGTCACTAGATGGCACTGCAGCACATCAGTTTCAGGAATCACAATTGGCTATGCGAGCGAACCGTCTTAGCTGACGACTTCAGTCGAATCAACTGAAATTTCCTGTTCCGGTTACGAAATACAAATCCACTGACACAGTTACAGAAAACGAGCGAGCTGTTAATTATCCGGTAGAATTTCTCAGTTCATTGGAGCCTGCAGGAACGCAACACAAATACGAACGCTGAAAGGATGTTCACCAACATTGCTCCTTCGGAATCTCAACGCGCCAAGGTCGTGCAACGGAACCACGCATCCAGTGAAATACTCATGCCGAAAATGATTGAAGCAACAATAATTAACGGCAAATGTATAGGAAAAGACGTGCTGAAACAGCAAATCCAAAGGATCTCCAAAAACTCTTTGCTCCTATACACTAAATCAGAAAAACAGAAGTATAGTTTATCTACTCACGTCAATCTAAATTTTAGCGTTATTTTAAGTTGCTTCAAGCATATAGTGAATAGGATAGTCAACCACATTGTTCATGCAACTGATTTATTAATTTAAAAATGTATATAATTCATCATAAATTTATATCAGCAAAAATGATGGAATCTCATCGCTATCTTTCATTTTTCCACGTTTTTCTACAAAGGCTTATATATTCTTGATTACATACAGACAATCTTTCTTGATGTACGCAGAGGGTTTCTTGCATAACATAAAAATCCTTACTTGTTGTAAAGAGATGTGTAATCACGTGATGATGTCTGTGTCCAGGTTGTGAAGTAGTACCTCACATTGTAAACGAATATTCTCGTTAATAATACAGTGTTATATTATGATGAGGTAGCAACTTCTACAGCTCTCTAGCAGTTTTGTGGAAGACTGTTCAAATGATTCAATGGCTCTGAGCACTATGGGACTTAACATCTGAAGTCATCAGTCCCCTAGAACTTAGAACTACTTAAACCTAACTAACCTAAGGACTTCACACACATCCATGCCCGAGGCAGGATTCGAACCTGCGACCGTAACGGTCGTGCGGTTCCAGACTGAAGCGCCTAGAACCACTCGGCCACAGTGGCCGGCGAAGACTGTTCACTTTGTTTCAGTAGGGCCAATTTCACGTGGAGATTCAGTAGTCCGCTCCGGTCAGTTTTGTGAAAGTTATCGATAGTTAACGGTGCAAGGAAGTTAATTATTAAATCTGGGAACTGAGGTTATTGATGGACTGAAAGGCACATCGGTCACATTTTACTGTTTTTCGTTAATTAATTGACGAAGCTGATAATAAATAAAGAGTATTCAATATTGCTCAAATAGGTTAAGCATGCTGCCTTATGGTAACACAGGGAGCCGGTATACTGACGCTCGCTTGCGGGTGTAGTCTACGAGTAGCAAACTGCTCGCCGACAGCCGCAAGTTTTGCAGTTTTTCACTTGTGACCGATGACGAGTAGTTTGCTTCTCTCGTGTGACGTCCTCAGTCAAGCGTCATTATACCCGCTTCTAGCGTCGTCTGACGAAGACATGCTAAGACGTCGACAGGTGTGTGGTCTGAAGCTGAAAGATGCCTTAAAAGAATTTTATTATTCAGTGCTTCTTTTTGGTTAGCCAGTAGCTAGATCACATTCCCACAACTTACAACAAGCCAACTCTTACCTACTTGTTCACGCCACAGCGTTGCAGACCAGCTGCAATGTGACGAGATCATAAATAATAATAATAATAATAATAATAATGAAAACAGAATTTCAAAGCGAATTCTTAAAGACTTCAACTCAGGCAGGGGAAAAACAAAATGGATAAAAGAAGTTGAAGAGGACCTCAGACAAGCACACATAACAGTAAACGATGCAGAAAATATAACTGAATTCAGGAACATCATCAAAAAAACATAAATTTGACACCACAACACAGAAGAGACGAGGATGCAAATGGACAGTAGAGCGAAAGTAACAACACAGTGAACACATGAAGCAAATTTGGGCTCGGAAAAAACATAAACAATCATCATAAAGGAATTCAAGTTCAAACGCTCTCTTTAAATGTGAATAATCGAAAATAATAATAGTAGTAATAAATAGGGGAATTCCCAGCAGGTATGCAGGGTATGTGGGAAATAAAATACCACTCGCGGAGCAAAATGACAACCAAAATCCATGCTGCGTCTGACTTGGAGCAGGCGGTAGTATGGACGGCGTCTGTCCAGGAGGAGGTACGGCTGTAAACATGCTCCAGGGACCGACAATCCCTGATTCTACACCACTAGCAAAAGCTAGAAAATTTATGACAAGCAAATATGACACGTACAAGTAAAGACGTAATTACCCAACGCGGACGATCCATCTACTCCAAATTGGCAACCAAGCATTCGGATTATGGGGAGGTTGGACTCATAAGAGAGAGGAAGTCTGAGTGCTCTGGTAAACTTCCAAGAAAAGCACACACCTACATTGGCACTTTCAACATTCAGACACTCATTCGAGCAGGAAAACTTATGAGCGTACAGAAGCTGTGGCGGTAGTTTAGAGCGGCAGTTTTCCGCTGCAGAGCACGTGGCTGGCGGTTGCTACGGGGCCGTGGCTGGAGGCTAGCCCCTACGCGGCCTTGGATAAACCCGAGCGGATGTTCGGCAGGGGCGCGTATGGCTGTGTTTGGCGCTTGGATAAATTTATATGCCAGAGAAAAATTTATAAAAACAAAACTAACAGTGACACGGAGGTGCGAGTTGGTACTCATGTACAGAAAAATAGGTAAAGCTAAATTATCTAGACGAGCCACAAAAATATGTAATTGTTTAAAAGTTATTGTTGTCTTAGAAATTTTAAATTTATGAAAGTACAAAAGCTAATATCTCGGCAATGCTTTGGCCAACTAATATGAACAAAGTGTTTACCGGTGCAGCTAATAGAGCTGCATCGAGCAATCACAGCCGATTTAGCATAGTTTGTACCAGTTTTGATGAGAAGTCGGAATATGGGATTCTACTGAAAGAAACTGTGTTTTTTGGTAATAAATGCCGGCCGGTGTGGTCGAACGGTTATAGGCGCTTCAGTCTGGAACCGCGCGACCGCTACGGTCGCAGGTTTGAAATCTGCCTCAGGCATGGATGTGTGTGATGTCCTTAGGTTAGTTACGTTTACGTAATTTTAAGTTCTAGGGGACTGATGACTTCAGATGTTAAGTCCCATAGTGCTCAGAGCTATTTGGTAATAAATAAATTTAAAGACACGGAACTAGCGGCAGCATCTAAAGTTTAAAGTAGTAATGAGTAATTAAGTCCGTATTTTTATTTGTTTATTTATGTTGAGTATCACAAATCTGGGTAAAGCAAAATCACGCCACAAGAACATTATTGTGAAAAAACGGTGGCAGATACAGAAAATTCGACTTTAAATTGTTATTGCCTAGAAAATTTCCATATTTTTCTATATAACATGTATGTTTGTGTGTTTAGTTTTAGAATATTCGTAATTTTTGTTAAACATTGTTCTGAGTTAGGCAGTCGTTACGAGAGTGGATAGGGCGGCCATGTTTCATCTTTGGGGAGTTTGTTTTGAGCGAAACTAAGAGCCGAACGTACCGCGCATCTTGGGGTAGTAATGGGTTGGTAGTCACGTTCGGGGACAAGTATATATGTATGTAGCGACTTTCGAAAGCGATCCAGTAGAGCTCAATAAGTTTGTGGTTTAGGACAGCAGACACGAGTGTATTTTGTGAATTGTGAATAGACTGTTGAGTGCCGTGATCGCGACATATAAATTTTATAGTGACGAGTTGTAGCCTCAATTATTAACGCCCACCATAACGTAAGAGCCCCTCAGACTATATTTAAGTGTTTAGTGAATATAATGAAGAAAAATAAACTACTTGCTCAATATTTTAAATTTCACCGCAATACTTGCCTGTATTGTTTTGTTATTATTTATTTCAGCTCAAAAATTGAGTTTACGACAGGTGTGAGCTGGCACCCTATGACGAAAACCGTAGCCAAACACTGACACCAGCCACCTGTCTGGGCCGCTAAATTAAGCTGAGTGTAACAAATACTGATATTTTCGTGTCATAGCTTGTGGGGGCTCGAGTTGAACTATTCAAACTTCAATGTGTAGTGCCCAGTACCATCGTAAACTACAAACTCTCATAACAGAACTCACGAAGCAGAAAATACGAAATCTCACTCTGCAAGAAATACGTTTCACAGATTCAGAAAAGACATACTACTATAACTGCAGAATCTTCAAATGTAGATCAAACAGGATAATTAGCAAACGAGCAGGTCTTCATCGTAGACAAAAAGTATTGGATTCAGTAAAAGATGTGAAACCCATCTACAACCGATTTATGACCTTAAGAGTCAAATTACCATACAAAAACTACACCTTCGTTCATGTACATGCACCAACAAATGGCAAGAATAAAAAAGATTTCAAAAAAAAACAGAAAAATTCTGGGAAGAATTTGAAACAGAGATTGCCTAAATTCCAAAAGTCCACTCGCTGATTTTAGTGTCCAAATTGGCAGGAAATGCAAATACAAGACGACAGTGGGAGACTATCCTGCTCACAGGTTCACCAACAGGAATGAAACAGTAATCGAGTCATGCCAACTAAACAGTCTAAAAATTATGTCAACCTCACTTCGGTAAAAGCTCAAAAAACAAAAACATGGCGATCACCCATCCATTATTTAGAAAAAATTCAGACTGATAATGTGGTTAAACACACGACTCCCAAAAAGAAATTCATGACGTGCAAGTATGTAGAAGTGCAAACTTCGATTAGGATCGTTATTTAAACTGAATCAGAATTAAATCCCCACCCAAAAAAGAATTCGACAGAAAACACCGGTGATCCCCAAATCAAAGACTCTAAAATAAAAGAAAAATAGGAAGAACAACCTGTAGAGAACTGGTTGAAATTTCAAACCAAGATCATCAAAACAGCGAAAGACGTGAAACCTCTTCACAAAAAACAAGGATGTCAAAACGCAAAAGAAAATAAAGGCATTTCAAAATTACAGTTGCAACAATTCAGAAAAAAAACACAGAGGAATTTCCTAAAAGTTCGCAACAAACATCCAAGATTTTAAGACAAAATGAACGAAAATGTCAATGACCAACTGGAGTCATTTGTAGATAATTTCAAAAATTAAAATATAATTCTACTCACCACAGAAGCTGTGCTTTTGAAAAGAAAATGGTAAATAAGCCTTGATAAATAAAAAATCTTGCTAAGAACTGGCGACATACTTTCCACAGCTTTTAAATTGCCTGGAACCCACAGAGAGATCCCGAAACCACAATAGAAAGTTCGTCACCACCAACACAAGAAGAAATTTATTTACATAATAAGAAACTACAAACAACAAAGCATGGGCAGAGAACGGAACTGTAGTTGAACATTTGAAAAATTTAGGTCCAAACTCACTCAGAGAAATTACACAACTAGTCCGAAACATTTCGCAACCTGAAAAAACCGGATGACTGGAAGATTGCTCTAATACGTCCATTACTTAAAAAAAAAAAAACAAATCAGATGTAAACGACTACAGAGGGATCTCCCCCTTAACGGCTACCTATAAAATCAGATCAGTTTGACTCAACTGAGTGCAAAAGCAATTATAACTCAAATTAGAAGAATATCAAGCATGATTCAGAACGAACAGGTCATGCCCAGAACACTTTTTTAATCTCAAAACCATACTTAAAATGCGAAGCCCAGATGAAGGCCACTAGCGCGCACATTTTTAGATTTCAAAAAGGCGTACGACTCGGCTGACAGACCCTCACTATTACAAATTGTACAAGAGAAGGGACTAGATCCCAAATACGAGAACTCATAGAGCAAACACTAGCTAACAACGAAATCTGAAGTAAACTTTCTGGGGCAAATCTGTGAACCCTTTGACATTCAAGCAGATGTGAAACAAAGAGATGGTTTCTCTCCTGCTCTGTTTCAACGTAGTCCTAGACAAGGTTATGGAACAATGGGAGAAAGAACTCATAGAAAAGTTGGTTCAGGAAGCTAATCCTGCTGGGCTTCCCCAAAAACAGCCTCTATATGCCACACATCGCATTTTTGGAGCATCTGGTGATACTTGCAGAGGACGAAGAGTGTGCTGTCAAACAGCTCGAGACATTTACAGAACGTGCAGAAAAAGTAGGGTTACAAATCTCACTTGAGGAAACTGAATTCTTATGTTCAAAGAACGAAATCACAAGCCTGAAAGCAGGCCGGTGTGGCCGAGCGGTTCTAGGCGCTACAGTCTGGAACCACGCGACCGCTACGGTCGCAGGTTCGAATCCTGCCTCGGGCATTGATGTATGTGATGTCCTTAGGTTAGTTAGGTTTAAGTAGTTCTAAGTTAAAGGGGACTGATGACCTCAGAAGTTCAGTCCCATAGTACTCAGAGCCATTTGAACCAGTTGAACACGCCTGAAAACAAAACACGGTAAAATAAACAGGGTCTCATACTTTAAATACCTCGAAGATTTCATCGAATCGACAGGCGTTGAAAAAATCTCGCAAAAAATCGCCTCCAAAGAGTCAAAACAGAGTTAAGACTAGTCCAAAACCTCTACAACAACAAAAAAAGACAAAAATTCAGCACTACAACACAGTCATAAAACCAACTGTGCTCTACTAAGCGAATCAGTGACGCTTAACAGAAAACACGAGCTTGAGGGTTATAGCCTACAATCGATCAAAACAACAGAGAAGTTTTCGAACATCGAAACTGACATCAAGGCAAGGCGAATTTAATTTTTTGGCCACCTCAAAAACAACCAGAAAAGCGACGGCAAAAAGGATAATACACTACGTAACGTCACTGAAGACATCAACACGCTGGTTGAACGTAATTCGAAAGGACCTCAACAATACAAACTTAAGACCAACCGACGTTTTAGAAAAAGACACCTTCAGACACCAAACAGACAAATGGGAAGTTACAGCAGAACAACCAAAACAAAAACAGTATAGATCAATGCGGTCGCAAGAACGAAACCAAACCTTCTCGGAAAGAATGAAAGGCTAATGGAACTTCAAGAAGAACCTAAAGAAAAGTTAATTGAGTTATTTGCTTAACGTCTTCCATTTATTGGGAGAAATCGTTAGTAATAATAATAATAACAATAATAATAATAATAATAATAATAATAATATTTTCGTGTGGCTTAACGGCCTGGTGCCTGTCTTTTAAGTGGACGTCACTACGTGGATTTGCAAATCCCTCACGGCCGGTTTAAGGCTGAAGCGACAGAAGCCGCTATATGCAGCGCCGATCAGAATTATTAGCGAAAACTGACACGGGTTAAACAGTATGGTGGGAAATTGGGTAAGGGGAGTGGCGGGAGGCTTTAAAGGATAAGTCGATTGTGTGGAAAAATGCTCCCGAACCGGCCCTGATGTTTCTAAACTACGCGAGTAATCCTACCGCTGGAAAAGAACCTACAGTTTAACTTGGAATTTGAACCACGTGTCGCTCCTGGCAAATCTTCATGACATTGAGAGTTCAAGATTACGTTAAAGGCACACCATAAATTTCGTGCTCCGGGAGGCATTCGATGCAGCGATCTTCAGGTTTCCGAACTCCTACTTCATCACTAGACCACCAGGTTCAATGACGAGGTGATTCAGTCATTCCATTATGAGGCTTTTGCTGTAGACACGTTACACAACAGAACCTGTAACCAAACAAAGTGGAGAGAAAGAGAGAGAGAGAGAGAGATAGAGAGAGAGAGAGATAGAGAGAGTGGGAAAGGGGGGGGGGGGACAGACAGAGAGGCAGACAGAAAGAGAGTGGAGTTATTGCTGTCCCATGACTGTCTGCAACTGAGGCAAGGAAAGTCATGAAATTAGACGTCGGTAGTTGTTTATGAAAACTATACCGTTTACCGCAGGGAGTCGTTTCGATAATCTGTTTACGTACGAACTGGTAGCCCCAGTTCGCAAGATTCAAATACAGAAGTCGACAGCTATTTATGAAAGCATATTGTTCACCGCAGAGTAATGCAAGGTACCTACTCAAAAACCACCAATTATCAACATTCCAGCTAACCAATAAATAACGGACGCAAGGTACTTAATCAATGACCGTATCAGAAATTACGATCAGCAGTCGTTTTTTATAACAAAACTGTATCGTTATAGATGCCACTGATGATGCCTTAGAACAGGAGAAGTCGAAACGCGTATGGGATCAATAAAGTAACTAGCAGCAGGAAAAGGCAGTTTTATTTACAAAACAAGTATTTATATGCTTGCTGTGGAGGATGGCCACACAAACAAACTTATTATGATAAGGTATGAACAACGTTAGATCCTGAGTAGTCACTGTGAATGACACGGAAATGCCTCTTATTCGTGTGTGACAGCGTTACAGCACCTAAAGGAGTTTGACTGCACCTAATTATGGGTCTCCATCCGTTCAGCTTATGGACTCGTCGATGAACCAGATTTGTGAGGCTTTTGAACGTGACAATGGCCCGATGATGGCCTGCATAAGAATGTCAGGGCAGGCATATATGCCGTCAAGGTTCCCGTCGAGCACGTCTGCGCACAACAAGGAAACATCGCCGTGTTAAGCATCACCTACATCGTTAAACCCTACACATCTGTGCCTGTTAACCAAGAACAAGTGAGGCACCATGTCGCACCATTGGTGCTCGACTAGCAGCAGTGGGACTAGGGAATCACCGTCCCATGTGTAGGCTGCCGTTAACAGCACTACACAAACGGCTGCCTTTGGAGAGGTGGCCGTGGTTAGCGATGACAGACTGCTGATGAATGGCACTGCATTAGGTTCACAATGAATCGTGTTTCTGCAGTATCCCGGATGACCGTCTTCGGCGAGTATGGCAGCGACCTGGAGAGAAGTTCCATTCTTCCGATGTTTTGGAGAGGCACACCGCGGCGTTACTCCTGGCATCATGGAGTGGACAGCTATCCGGTATGACTTCAAGTCGCAGTTGGTAGTAACTGAGGGAACTCTTACGGCCAGAGCAATACCTCACCCACATTCTATGTCCTCGTGTGTTACATCTCATGCTACAGAGTTCGTCCTATCCTGACTTGTGACTCTATGAACTCTGTGTGATATTGAGATAGTCGTCGCCAGAAAGATCCCCAGATATGTCCACAACAGAACACGCGTGAGACCCACTGGATGACCACTCCATCCGTGTGCTAGTTAAGTCCAGACGCAGAAAAGCGATTTATTACGGGTGTTGTCGCAGTGCAGGGCACATCTTAGTTGTACAGGTTAGGATTAATTTCAAGGCCATGACAAACCACTTTATTGATGTGCTTGTGGAGCAGTGAACACTTTTCTGTTTCTGTATAATTTCGAAGTATTATACTAGAAAGTAAACGTGGTTTAGGCCCGCCCAGTTGGCTGTGCGGTCTAACGCACGGCTTTTCGGGCGGGAAGGAGCGCCTGGTCCCCGGCACGAATCCGTCCGGCGGAACCGGCCGGTCTGTGGATGGTTTTTAGGCGGTTTTCCATCTTCCGCGGTGAATGCGGCCTGGTTCCCCTTCTTCCGACTCCGTTACACCACGTCGGCGATTGCTGCGCAAACAAGTTCTCCACGTGCGCGTACACCACCATTACTCTACCACGCAAACATAATGGTTACACTCATCTGGTGTGAGACGTTCCCTGGGGAGGGGGGGGTGGGAGGGGGGTGGGAGGGGGGGGGGGTCCACCGAGGGCCGAACCGCACAATAACCCTGGGTTCGGTGTGTGAGGCGGTGGAGGGGTGAAGTGGACTGCCGTAGTCGTCGTGGGGTTGCGGACCACTGCGGCTGCGGCGGGGACGAAGCCTCTCCGTCGTTTCTAGGTCCCCGGTTAACATACATACAGTACAATACAAACGTGGTTTAAGCATTTGATAGTTAACAAAACAAAGTCTTGATTGTTGAAGGGCAATCATTGAGTAATGTGTTTCACAGGTAATTACTTCTCGTGATAAAATAATTAATTATTAGTGTCCTGGAACAGACTGCAAATTGCCGTGTTCAGTTTAACGTAATAAAGCTTCATATGATAAGCAAACAATCAAACAGTTGCCGTTAAACTAAAGAGGGACCTTTCGGTTAGATGTAGCTGTTAACTGGTTCAATTCTTTGATTGTAATTGCATTTCTCAGTCGTTCGTTATAATCTGAACAACCTGTTGTACTAAGCTGTTGTTTTCTGTGTTTGAAAGACCGGATCACTATTGGTGTACTGTAGCTGGATCTTGTGGTACCACCGAGTGAGTTCTCTTGTAATAAGTGTTCACAAGTAATGTTTTAAGACGTTCCTTCAGAGCGGTCTCAATAACTGACAATCAGTTTAACTAGGGCTTTAGTCAAAATAAAATTGTCAGAAGGGACGGGTAGGGATCCAGTCGCACCTTGTTTGGCGATTGAAATAAAGAGGTTGGTTGCTTTGAAGTAAGCCTTAACATTGTCATATTGTTTGCTAATCTGTTTAATCTTTAAGCACAGGTGCGCATCTTAACCCCGAACTTTCGAAATAAAACTTTCAAATTAAAAGTTAAATCATCTGTTTTGAGTAACTGAATCAGTCTTGTCATCAATTGTTCTTATATACGAGGGCTATCCATAAAGTACATTACGTTTTGGAATTAAAAATAAATAAAGTATTGGAATTTTTTTAAATTATATACAGATGAAAGCCACACTCAAATACTACTTTTCTACATAGTTGCCATTTAAATTAAGGCAGTTATCGTAGCGATGGACGAGCTTGGAAATTCCTTCGTCGTAAAATTCGGCCGCCTGCGCCTTCAACCACGTGGTTACCTCTTCTTGAAGCTGTGCGTCGTCATCAAAACGCTGCATAGCCAACCACTTCTTCATTGCAGGGAATAAGTGGAAGTCCCTCGATGCCAGGCCGAGACTGTACGGCGGATGAGAAAACAACTCCCACTTAAAAGATTCGAGTACTTCACGAGTGGCATTTGCCGTGTGGGCCCGGGCGTTGTCGTGAATCAGCAAGATCTTTGAGTCCAACTTTATCCTGCGCTTGTTTTGTATTGCTCTTCTGAGGTTGTGCAGAGTTTGGCAATACCTTTGTGAGTTTATTGTAGTGCCTCTTTCCAGGAAATCCACAAAAATCACACCTTCTCTGTCCAAAAAGAAGAGGTAACCAGGTGGTTGAAGGCGCAGGCGGCCGAATTTTACGACGAAGGAATTTCCAAGCTCGTCCATCGCTACGATAAGTGCCTTAATTTAAATGGCAACTATGTAGAAAAGTAGTATTTAAGTGCGGCTTTCATCTGTATACAATAAAAAAATTTACGATGCTTTATTTATTTTTAATTCCAAACGTAATGTACTTTGTGGATAGCCCTCGTAGTTGTCATGTGTTGCAGAAGGGCCGGCCGGAGTGGACGAGGTTCTAGGCGCTACAGTCTGGAAACGCGCAACCGCTACGGTCGCAGGTTCGAATCCTGGCTCGGGCATGGATGTGTGTGATGTCCTTAGGTTAGTTACGTTTAAGTACTTTTAAGTTCTAGGGGACCGATGACCTCAGAAGTTAAGTACCATAGTGCTCAGAGCCATTTGAACCACTTTGTTGCAGAAAGGCATTTAATAAGACAGACTGTGTCCAACGAGTTAGTAAACACCGCTGTTTTACCCGATAACGGACGGGCTGCAGGTCCGGCCGTCTTGTAATTATTGTCATATTGTTTGCTGATTTGCAGTACAGCACTTCAGATTTCTTTTGCAAGGATTAAAAGCTTATTCAACCTAAGGTTTAAGGTCAAAATAATTTTGCAATTGTTTTCACTTTATTAAAGAAAATTTTGTGGTTAAATTCTTCGATTATCTGGAAAACACAATTTATATATTGTTAAAGAAACAGGTTGTGTGAAAAGAATGGGCTCAACAAGTTACAGTTACTATGTTTTCATTCACAGCTACCATGTCACACAGCATACTACATTTAGAGCATTGTATTTAGAGAGCTGGAGCATAGAACACACGGAAGTTGCACGCTAAAAATCATGTATGACTACATTTAGAGCGTACCATCACGTTTCCGACAGTGATAAGGGTCGGATTGGAGCCTATCGCGATTGCGGTTTATCGTATCGCGACATTGCTGCTCGCGTTGGTCGAGATCCAAAGACTGTTAGCAGAATATGGAATCGGTGGGTTCAGGAGGGTAATACGGAACGCCGTGCTGGATCCCAACGGTTAACAGTCGAGATGATCGGCATCTTAATCCGCATGGCTGTAAAGGATCGTGCAGCCACATCTCGATCCCTGAGTCAACAGATGGGGACGTTTGCAAGACAACAACCATCTGCGCGAACAGTTCGACGACGTTTGCAGCAGCATGGACTATCAGCTCGGAGACCATGGCTGCGGTTACCATTGATGCTGCATCACAGACAGGAGAGCCTGCGATGATGTACTCAACGACGAACATGGGTGCACGAATGGCAAAACGTCATTTTTTCGGATGAATCCAGGCTCTGTTTACAGCATCATGATGGTCGCATGCGTGTTTGGCGACACTGCGGGGAACGCACATTGGAAGCGTGTATTCGTCATCGCCATACTGGCGTATCACCGGGCGTTATGGTATGGGGTGGACACGTCTTGGTCACCTCTTGTTCACATTGACGGCACTTTGAACAGTGGACGTTACATTTCAGGTGTGTTACGACCCGTGGCTCTACCCTTCATTCGTTCCCTGCGAAACCCATTTTGTCAGCAGGATAATGCACGACCGCATGTTGCAGGTCCTGTACGGACCTTTCTGGAAACAGAAAATGTTCGAGTGCTGCCATGGCCAGCACATTCTCGAGATCTCTCGCCAATTGAAAACATCTGGTCAATGGTGGCCGAGCAACTGGCTCGTCACAATACGCCAGTCACTACTCTTGATGAACTGTGGCATCGTGTTGAAGCTGCATGGGCAACTGTACCTGTACACGCCATCCAAGCTCTGTTTGACTCAATGCCGAGGTGTATCAAGGCCGTTATTACGGCCAGAGATGGTTGTTCTGGGTACTGATTTCTCAGGATCTATGCAAATCGCATGAAAATGTAATCACATGCCAGTTCTAGTATAATATATTTGTCCAATGAATACCCGTTTATCATACGAATTTGTTCTTGGTGTAGCAAGGCATGAGAATTTAATGTAGATATCCATATTCTATTTATAGACTTCAAGAAGGCATATGATAGCATACACCGACAGACACTCTTAAACACAATGAAAGATTTTGAAATACCTTTAAAATTAATCATATTAGTTAAAATGTGTTTGGAAGAAACCATATGCAAAGTTAAGACACCTGCAGGAGAGACTGAAAATTTTAAGGTGTACACTGGACTGAGACAAGGGGATGCCATCTCACCTATTCTATTTAATATTATCTTAGAGAAGATTGATAGAGAATTCACCAAAACTAATCCACAAGGGATCCAACTGCAGGGACAGAACATTACTAGACTTGCTTATGCAGATGATGTAGCCTTAATAAGCACTTCAAAAGATGAATTAATCAGGATGATGCAAAATTATTACAAAATAGCTGAGAAAGCTGAACTTCATGTGAATGAAGAAAAGACAGAATATCTAGTCATAAGTAAAAAACTCCAAAAGAATACACCACTGACCGTAAATGGTCTCACTTTCAAGGCAGTTGACCACTTCAAGTACTTAGGGAGTCTTTTTAGCAGAGACAATAGAGCAGAAATAGAAATAGACGCCCGTCTAGCAGCAGCTAATAGAACTTTTTACAGCTGTATCACTTAGTACTGAATTCAAAATCCGTTTTTATCAGTCAACTATTGTACCAGTAGCATTATATGGATGTGAAGCTATTACATTCAGGAAAAAAGATGAAGAAAAACTGTTGATATTTGAAAGAAAAATACTAAGAAAAATATTTGGACCAATCTTCGATGAAAATGTCATGGAGTGTAGGATAAGGAAAAATGAAGAACTACGGGAGCTGTACAAACATAGTACCATTGTGGAAATGTTAAAGAAGAGAAGACTGAACTGGGCTGGTCATGTAGCAAGGATGCCGGAGAACAGACTACCCAAAATAGCATCCACTAAGAAATTAGAAGGAAAGAGAAGAAGAGGAAGACCTCGAATTAGGTGGATGGAGAATATCCGGGAAGATGCAGCTAGGATGGGCATCAACTCTGATTGGACAACAATTTCCCTGGATAGAAATAATTGCAAGAGGCTCGTAGAGCAGGTGTATCGTCGATAAGGCCTTAGCCACGTGTAAAGTAAGTAAAAGTAAGTAAGTAGCAACTTTAATGGTCAGTAGTGTATTAGTAAAGTATTTCATTTACACTGAAAAGTTTTCTGTGGAATTCACGATGTCTTGTTAATTCATTATATTATAGTACGTTTATTTTATTTAATAGAAATAATGTTGTTGTATGAGTATTATGTCATCTTGTCGCCGCTGGAGAAAATATCAAACATAAAGGGATGTAGGTGGTCCGCAATAATGTGCACCCAACCCACAGTAGTCATGCTACACTGTATGTTTCGAGCCGCTGTTCGTCTGAACGGTAGCATATACTAACATCGACCTAGTTTAACAAGAAACGCGATTCATCCACCCAGGCATCAGGTTTCATTGACACGCTGTCTAATCTCGGCAATCAAGTGTCCACTGCAGTTGCAATTGTCGATGTCGTCGGGTCAACACCGGAACATGTAGGCGGCGTCTGCTCCAGAGCATGATGTTCAACAATGTACGCTGAACCGTATGGTCCGAAACACTTGAGCCTTTACCAGCGCTGTACTCTGTCATCTTATCTGCCACAGATAGCCTCCTATCTTGCTGTACAGAGCGGTCAAGACTCCATTCTCCACATGTACATCTACAATGATCAGCCAGACCAGTGTGACCACCTACCTAATAGTCGGTATGTCCACGTTTGGCCTGGATAACAGTGGCGACGCTTCATGACATGGAAGCTATGATGCCTTGTTAGGTCGCTGGAGGGAGCCAGCACCACATCTGCAGACACAAGCCATCTAATTCCCATTAATTCCGAGGACGGGGCCGATGAACTCTGACGCCAATCACATCCCAGATCTGTTTGGTCGGGATCAAATGTTGCCAGTTGGGGGAGGGGGCGGGGGGCAGCAGATTAACTGGAACTCGCCACTGTGTTCCTCGAAACATTCAATCACATTCCTGGCTTGTGGTCTGACGCCACTTTCAATCACATCTCAGATCTGTTCGGTCGGTTTCAAACATTGCCAGTTGGGGGGCCAGCAGCAGAGTAACTGGAACTCGCCACTGTGTTCCTCGAACCATTCAATCACATTCCTGGCTTGTGACATGGTGCATTACGCTGATGAAAATTTCCATTATCGTCGGGAAACATGACCGTCATGGTGGTGGTGGTAAGTTCCAATGGGACCAAACTGCTTAGGTCATCGGTATCTAGGCTTAAACATTACTCAATCTAACTTAAACACACTTACGCTAAGGACAACACACACACCCATGCCCGAGGGAGGACTCGAACCTCCGACGGGGGTAGCTGCGCGAACTGTGGCAAGGTTGACCGTGATGAAGGGTTGTTTGTTGTCATCAACCAGTTTACAGTACTCCTTGCCCGTCGTGGTGCCTTGCACGAACTCCCCTGGACCCGCGGATGCCCACGTGAATGTTCTCGAGAGCATAATGGCACATGCATGTGTCGTCAGCTGCGGAGGCCCATCGTTAGGAGTGTTCGGTGCACTGTGTGTTCAGACACGATTGTACTCTGTCCAGCATTAAAGTCTGATGTTAGTTGCACCCCAGTTCGCCGCTTTTCGTGTTTTACCATTCTGCTCTGCCTATGACGCCCAACTTCCATAGCGAAGGGTGGCCTCCCAACCCCAGGACGTCTGGAGGTGGTTTCATCTTGTTTTAGCTACGTTTTGGAGACACTCACCACAGCACTGATCGAACATCCGAAAAGTCGTACAGTTTCCGTAGTGCTCGTACCGAGCCTCTGGGCCATCACAATTTGCCCTCTGTCAAACTCAGACAGAGCGCGCGCCTTCCCCATTCTACACAAGGATAGCACGTTCACTGATACTACACGCACCGTGTATGAGTCTGTCTAGCAGTCATACATCGCCAGGTGACGCTGCTATCGCTTGGCACGGTTTATATCGATAGCAGGCCGGTGGTCATAACGTTCTGGCTAATTAGTGTACATCAGTACGCCACAAGCAACCTGACGGTGTGTGGTGGTGTGGTACTTATGGCACCACTTACTTACCCCCCCCCCCCCTCCCCTTTCAAGTTCTATTCGCGAATGGCACGTGGGAAGAAAGTTTGTTGGTAAACTTTTGTATTAGCTCTAACTTCCACGTTCGGTGCCGAGCGTGGACGTCCAAACCCTTGCCACCAACTTATGGTTTCACTGTCCTTCAATCACTTTCCATACGTGTTGACGCCTAGAGCATGCGAACAGCTGACCAGCTTCGCCGTTTCCGAGATGCTCGTACCGAGATGCCAGGCCATCACCATTTGTCGAAATTGCTGCTGTCAATGGGTTTCCACGTATGCTGGCCGTATCATCACTAAAATGAGCCCCCACTTGTCTCTGTTCCACTTGTATAGTGTCCTTACTGCATCGAGTACCGACAATGTCATCAAGTGTAACCAATCTCGCCATAGATAGTGGGCATAATATTTTGCCCTCTTGTCTCTGTTTCACTTGTATAGTGTCCTTATTGCGTCGAGTACCGACAATATGATCAAGTGTCACCAATCTCGCCATAGATAGTGGTCATAAATTTTTGGGTTGTGTCTGTAATATGACCGTGAACTCGGAGTACAGTATTGCAGTAACTTCTTCGTTTCTGAATTTGTGAAGAATGAAGTATGTATATGGCAAACGCAATAGGCAATACTATTATTTTAGTATATGCTTTCATACGTGACCTAGTATGAATGCAACAGAATATAAGTAATAACAGTATATAGAATTTGATTATGAGTTATATGAGGGAATTGGTTGGAAAATATCTTTTCTATCAAAAATTATCAAGTAAACATTGTGGTGTCACCGCCAGACACCACACTTGCTAGGTGGTAGCCTTTAAATCGGCCGCGGTCCGGTAGAATACGTCGGACCCGCGTGTCGCCACTATCAGTGATTGCAGACCGAGTGCCGCCACACGGCAGGTCTAGAGCGACTTCCTAGCACTCGCCCCAGTTGTACAGCCAACTTTGCTAGCGATGGTTCACTGACAAATTACGCTCTCATTTGCCGAGACGATAGTTAGCATAGCCTTCAGCTACGTCATTTGCTACGACGTAGCAAGGCGCCATTATCATTTGCTATTTATCTTGTGATGCATGTACCGTCAGACCGATGTTCACCAATTATGGATTAAAGTTAAGTATTCCAGCAGCTATGTACCTTTTTTGCTAGACTCAATTCCTTTAACTGTTCCAGACCTCACGCCCGCCTGCGTGAGCTGAAACGCGTGCCTTTCGGCTACCCGTCACAGTGGATTGGCTGTCTTGCCAGTCCACAACAAACATTATGTGCTAATATTCACTATAAATAAATTAAAAACCTATGGTCTGCTTTAGTTTCTAGTTGGTAGACATTTTATAATCGTTTTTGTAGTCTTCAGTTCGAAGACTGGTTTGTTAAGCTACCACGATAGTCTGTCCTATACAAGTCTCTGTATCTCCACATACCAACTCACCCTGCACCCATATTAAGGTCCTTACCGTAGCCATACCTTGCCCGTCCTCAGGAGTGTTAGCGCCCTCTCTTGCCTCCATTACTAGATTCACTAGTTCGCATTCTTCAGGACGTGCCCAATCAACCAATCCGTTCTGATAGTCTAGCTGTGGTGAAAATTTATTTTTCCCCAATTCGGTGCTACTCTCCTCCATTATTTATACAATCTACCCATCTAATTTTCAACATTTGTTTGGAACACCACATTTGAAAAACTTATATTTTTCCTACGTCTGTGCTATATTTATCGCCTAGTTACTCTTTCGTACGTGGCTATAATCCAAATACTTTTAGAATGTCCTTTCTATCTTTTAAATTAATATTAGCTTCAAAATATTTCCGTTTTATCAAACTATTTTCTTGCTTTTGCCAGTCTGCTGCCGAAAAATATGAAGGACGAGGAAAGAACAAGCTCTCTAGCCACTTAGACTATTCATGATCAGATTAAGATAGTTCTTGGCCTGATTGTGAATAGCCGGTGAGTAACCGTTAATGAAGTGGCAAACTAAACGCACATTGTTCAAACGACTTACGGGAAAGCATTCAGTCAAGTGACACCTTCGACAACCGCTGAGATTTCTGTAGGTGAACGATCTCTAATTTTCAACACTTTGTTAATCTTTGAGTCCACTAGTAGATCAGTGTGTAAATTAAATCAAGAACTCGGAGAGCTTAATTACTCTGATATTATAGTAACCTTTGATGTGGTATCTCTGTTCACTCCCGTTCCTTTGTCTGATTCGTAAAGTTAATTGAGATTAGATTTGGTGTTTAATTAGCTAACCTATTTCGCCATGTATTGACTTCCAATTACTTTTTATTTAATGACCAAGTTCTATGAAGAGACATGGAGCTGAGATAGGGAGCACTCTGTCACTTATTGTTGCTAACATGCTTACGGAGGATTTCGAGGAATGAGCTGTGTAATTAGCGACATCGAAACCTGCACCCTTCTTTACGAGCGGATATGCAGACGAAAGCTTTAAGATTGGCCTTTTGGCTGTGAGAATTTGAACGCTTATTAGAACCTCTGAATTTAATCCACCCTAACATTCGCTTCACTATCAAGGTGGAAAATAATTGCATCATTTCCTTCATTAGTCTGCTGGTCAGGAGGAAAGTTGACGATATGTTGTATATGCCATTTATAGGTTACTCACACTGATTTGCATCTTAAGGCTGATAAATGTCACTATCCGATTCAGTGTGAAGTGGCACTATGTACCTTGGTTCATAGGACCCACGTCATCTCAGAACCTGAAACTTTGTCAGTTGAGTTAGCCCACCCCGAAGCCACCCTTAGCTATAATGAATATACTGGGAGATACGAGATAATAGGCTGTGCTATCGACGAATGATGAGTAAGGGGAGGGGGTGATGGAAATAACAAAGTGGCACCAAAGACTACGATCCTTTTTGCTTAACGCAGGTAGCATTCCGAGCAAGATTTGTCGTAGTCTGCAAAATCACGGTGCGAAGTGTGTTTTCGATCAACATCTAATATTAGGGCCTTTAAACTCTCTGTAAAGGATGACCTTGATTTACGTAGGCTTGTGCCTACCACATTTCTTGCAGTTTTGACATGTTCTACATTAGTCACATCACCAGAACAGTGAATCAGCGGGGTACTGAGTATAAGCGTCACACACGCCTACAAAACCTGAGAACATTGCCTTGGCACCAGTCATGCTCAGATGTTCTGGCGTGCTGTTCCAGCTATTGGGGTGGTTGCTATTGGGGTGGTTTTATTAAGGAAGATTAGATTAAATTAACTAGCTAGAGATTATTGCTTAAGTTCTGCTTGGAATCCTGCTCCGTCCCTGATCAAAGAACATAGTGAAATGTTAGTGCTACTTGCTCATCCACCGGTAATTAATAGCAACTATCGAAAACTTCTGACGTTGGTCTGTTTTTAATTGTGTGGTGGCGCTGGTTTGTAACGAAGTATTTTTGTGTATGCCGTATTACGGTTCTTCACAGGCGTAGCCGCCCCCCCCCCCTTTCCAAGCGTTGAAATTGCCTTGCACAGCGCTCTATCGTCCCATTTGTGCTTTGAAAATGACGAGGTGGTCATCTGTCGAGATATCGTTGGTTAGCGATGAAGTCGCCTGGCTGGATTCCTACAAATTGCATGAACATTCAATACCGCAGAAGAAACTCAAGTTTCACAAATGAACATGACTTATGGTAGTAAACATAACAAGATCAATTTTCCCACAGTCTCCATCAGGTTCATCCCAAAACAACTCAAAGAAAAGCACAAGCGTAACTGTTTGAGAAACTGTCGACAGATTTTGAACCGTCATCCTTATGAAGGTGAGATACACCACGAATAGAACGCAGATCAGGAGATCTGATTTACAAGTACAGGCAAACAAATGTTTACAATTTCCGAAAAACTGGATAATTTATTCAAGATAAAGAGCTTTACAAATTGATGTTTTGGTCCACATCTGCCCCGTATGCAAACAGTGATTCGGGCTGACATTCATTGATAGAGTTATTAGATGCCCTCCTGAGGTACAGTGTACCTATTTCGCCCCACGTGGCGCGTTAGATCGTCAGAATCCTGAGCTGGTTCGACGTCCCTGTCCAAAATACTCCAGATGTTCTCAATAAGTCGTTGGCCTGGAATCTCATTTAATGGAGTAGAATTGTCTTCAGTGATGAGTTCCGCTTCGAACTGAGACCCGATGGGGCGAAAGACGTGTCTAGAGACTCTCCGGACGATAGTGGGGTACCAACCTGACTGTCCCGACAAGCAGGAGTGGTGGTCTGGGGTACTGTTTCTTTGGATAGCAGGACGCTTTTGGTTCTCATTCGCTACATCTTTCCAGCGCAGCTGTACGTCGACGATAACGATACTCCTCAGGAGGACATCCAAAAAGTTCATCACTCAATGTCAGGCCGAATAACTTCTTCCTTAAGGGCCAGAGGTGGGCCAACGCGTTACTGATTTGCTCAATTTGTGAAGCTCTTTCTCTTGAAGAAATCATCTAATTTTTCTGGGACTGTAATCATTTGTTTGTATGTACATTTAGATCACGTCTTCCGGTTTCCGATTTTTTTTACTGAATCATCACTGGAAACAATGGTTCATCATTAGATTTTGTTGTTCTGTCGTCACCAGTCGTGGGTCAGGTTATGTTGCTGATGTTCAGATTAAACGACACAGAAAAAAACATGTGTTCATAAATATATTGTTGTGATACTGAAAATTCTAAAGACCAGACGAAGGTAAACAGCTTTAAAACCAGCAAAGCAACAACACATATTGAGCAGCAACCTTACTACTGATGACGTCTTTCAAAAACCAAAGGCGGAACGTCTATCGAATGATGAAATTGGTTTTATACAGTTGCACATATACGGACCTAACCTGAAAACTGTCAATATGTAGGGAACTATATAAGAAACGCCAGAGCGTGGAATGGAAACATTCCGGACTTCTTACCAAAAAGAAAGTCAAGAACCAACCCTCTCTGCTAACAGTTTTCTGAGACAGACAAAGGCCAATTCTGCATCATTATCTGGAAAAGGGGTCAACAGTAAATAGCCAACGCTACAGTGATGCGCTTTGCACAGTGTTCAAGTCCGCAAAATTGTGGCAAACACCGAGTACTGTTTTCAAAGAGGTTACTTTCTTTACATGACAGTGCTCGTTCACATTTCGCTCCTCACACCATTCAAACTCTTCAGAACATGCATTTCGAGGTGTTGGGGCATCCTGCATGCAGTCACCGTTGGATTTCCAGTTGTTTGCTCCACTTAACAGTTGATTAAGAGGCCGCCGTTACTCCTCCGTTGGAGAGGTGAAGGAAACGATGCATATGCGGCTTGCTGCTCAACATAAAGGGTATTTTTCTGAGGGCAGTAGAAAGCTGTTTCATTGATGGACGAAGTGGATTGATAAGGAGGGTAACTGCTCATAAATGATGCATTTGCAAATTTGGTGCCGCTTATAATAAATCAGCAGAATGTTGATGAGATTCTTTTTGGTTTATCCTCTTAATTCAATCGGCATGAATGGCAGTTTGTTTTAAACACGGAAAGTGTAAATTAATGCAGACGAGAAGAAAAATTCTGTACTGTTGGAATAAAGTGTTAGTGGAGGGCTGCTTGATACAGGCACGTCGATTAAATTGTTCAAATGGCTCTGAGCACTATGGGACTTAACATCTATAGTCATCAGTCCCCTAGAACTTAGAACTACTTAAACCTAACTAACCTAAGGACATCACACAACACACAGTCATCACGAGGCAGAGAAGTCGATTAAATGCCCAGGCGTAACGTTGCAAAAGACGTGAACTGGGGCGAGAACGTTAGGTACATTGCAGAATAGGAAAATTATCGACGTCTGTTTTTGGAAGAATTCTAGGAAAGCTTAGCTCATCTATAAAGGAAATCGCGTACAGAACACTAATGCGATCCAGAATGAGATTTTCACTCTGCAGCGGAGTGTGCGCTGATATGAAACTTCCTGGCAGATTAAAACTGTGTGCCCGACCGAGACTCGAACCCGAGTTCGAGTCTCGGTCGGGCACACAGTTTTAATCTGCCAGGAAGTTTCACTAATGCGATCCATTCTTGATTACTGCTCGTGTTGGATTCACAGCATGTCGGATTACCGGAAGCAATCGAAGCGGTTCAGAGGCATATGCTTTGTTTGTTACCGGTAGGTTCGATGAGCGCGCGACTGTTACCGAAAATTTCAATGAACTCAAATGGGAACCCCTGGAGGAGAGGAGACGTTCATTTCACTAAACACTTTCGATCGTCTTCATAAAACCGCAATTTGTTGCAGATTGTTACGATTGTAGTGCCGCCAACCCCCATTTCGCGTAAGGACCACATGCACAAGATACGAGATATTAGGCCTCGTGCTGTCCCCATACTTTTACGAACTTCTCAGTGTGTGTGTTAAGTGTACGTTATGTGAAGTTGTGCTGCGCGGCCGTGCGCGCACAGCGATGACACAGAAACGACTACGTACTCTTCGGAACAATGCTTACTGCAAAGGGCGACATGATGAAGTTAAGAAATCTTCTTCCGATTACTTATAATGAAAGAAAATGGTGCAGTTTATCACATTACGTCCCATGTGGGCGGAGACTCTACTGATTGTGTTAAAGGATACTAAAATTGTGAATTGTAGAAATTCTGAAAATATATAACTATCTACATTGATCACGATACGTTCACTGATTTCCTCTTTATTTTTTCCTGGACCAGGAACTTTGTTGGCGTCAGATGCAGGGATGCCTAAAGGCTGACGGATAGACCCCTGCAACGCGGTTCTTACGATTCAGGTAAACTTTTTTTTAAAAAAGAATTGCATGTTAATGTACAACATAGTCAGAGTACCCGGTCATCCTACACTCTGAGCTTCGTTATAGCAAGTTGACGAATACTCTGATTCTTAAATCACACCCAGCATTTCACGGCAGAGACAGTCATTCGACGATAAATGATGTCAGCAAAGTTTTTCAAGTTTCTTTGGCAGATATGTTACGCAATCTTGTCGTTTGCTGGATTACAAGAGCTAACGACATTCACATTTGTTGACCTTGAAGACATAGATTCAACTCCAGGTGGACGATGAAAATACTGAATTCTTTCCGCAAAAAGAGAAATCTAGTCACAGTTAACGAACGTTATTAATTCAATTTGAAGTGCTTCGCGTCTGATAGACTATAAATATGAATGCCAACTCGACCAGTAACCTTTATAGACATTCAATTATTTTTTTAACTTGTTAGCTTGCATTAAAGTAAGTAGATATTGTTTAAATATCCTGAGTAGATGCAGTATTGTAATACTTCTGGCTTAGTTGGCCATCATATTAGGCTCCAAGAAGCTGTACCCAAAGCAGTGGAGATGCAAGAAGTATATAGATGACGAAATGTGGTGTGAGGTACCCGTGACAGATGTTAGATTCGGTACCATTCCCGTGAGAAAGACCGCCTGCATAATGCTACTGCTCTATGATTGGCTGCTGTGTTCGGAGCGAGGGCGCCAAAACGTTAAAGTATAGTTATTATTATTAGTTAAACTACTCACTGGAATGTCTTCACTTTTTAATATAAATATCTCTCAACAGCTGACTATCAATCAGTCATTTTAGAATTATTGAAAACAATTTAAATAAAAAACAAAAGACTGACGAATTTGCAGACGAAGCACTTCGGGAGCGTTCGGGTCACGACTTTTCTGGTATGGCGCGCGAAATGTTTCGGGCTGTTGGTCACTCTGGATTAGGCAGTCGAAAAGAACAAACATGTTGTCTGTCGTAGTATGTGTTTTCAATTTTTATTGCAGTTCATTGGTTCAAATGGCTCTGAGCACTATGGGACTTAACTTCTGAGGTCATCAGTCCCCTAGAACTTAGAACTACGTAAACGTAACTAACCTAAGGACATCACACACATCCATGCCCGAGGCAGGTTTCGAACCTCCGGCCGTAGCGGTCGCGCGGTTCCAGACTGTAGCGCCTAAAACAGTTCAGCCACTCCGGCCGGCTATTTAAGTTCCTGTTGGTCACTCTGGATTAGGCAGTCGAGAAGAACAGACATGTTGTCTAACTTAGGATGTGTTTCCAATTTTTAATTAAGTTCCTGATCGTCACTCTGGATTAGGCAGTCGAGATGCACAGTCATGTTGTCAGTGGCAGGATGTGTTTGCCAGTATTCAGCATTAAAAGATCCACTCCGGTAGTCATGAGGCACAGACACGTGCCACAAATAGTATAAAGATACATTTTAGTAAACATTGTGTTTGATCATGTACTTTGCTGTATCAGAAGGTGTTGTGTTAAGACCATGTAGTCTTCTCGTGTGGCTATATTAAAATACGCGAGTGGCATCCCAAATGTGATACATTATTTCAGAACAGAAGCTCGCTAAAAACCAGTTTCAGCCTCAAGATACAGAACCTACGACCTGAATGATGTTTTCTGCGCTGGGGACATGAACTTGAAGACAGCAGGTTAGTGAACTATAACAGAACCTTCGTATTCCACACAGTGCAGTGGAAACAACTAGGCGCCTCACGTGTACTGCATGCACAGAACAAATGTGCTCAGTGACACGTCATCTGCAGTAATGCAGAGGAGGTAAAGGAAGATGATCGTTATTAACACCAACAGTGAATTTATTCTTCCTTTCTTGCCGTAGTAAGTACAGAAGCATACATAAAGTCATTTTTCCCTCGCTTCATTCACGAGAAGGAGGAAAACGAATAGAAGTGGAGCCGCGCGGGATTAAATGGCTCTGAGCACTATGGGACTTAACTGCTGAGGTCATCATCCCCTAGAACTTAGAACTACTTAAACGCCGGCCGGAGTGGCCGTGCGGTTCTAGGCGCTACAGTCTGGAACAGCGCGACCGCTACTGTCGCAGGTTCGAATCCTGCCTCGGGCATGGATGTGTGTGGTGTCCTTAGGTCCTTAGGTTAGTTAGGTTTAAGTAGTTCTAAGTTCTAGGGGACTGATGACCACAGATGTTAAGTCTCATAGTGCTCAGAACCATTTGAACTACTTAAACCTAACTAACCTAAGGACGTCACACACATCCATGCCCGAGACAGGATTCGAACCTGCGATAGTAGCGGTCGCGCTGTTCCAGACTGTAGCGCCTAGAACCGTTCGGCCACCCCGGCCGGCGCGCTAGACTAGCCGAGCGGTCTGAGGCGCTGTGGTCTAAGGCGCTGGTCCCAGCGGAAGTTGGAGTCCTCCCTCGGGCATGGGTGTGTGTGTGTTTGTCCTTAGGATGATTTAGGTTAAGTAGTGTGTAAGCTCAGGGACTGATGACCTTAGCGGTTAAGTCCCATAAGATTTCACACACATTCGAACATTTTTGAATAGAAGTGGGACAAGGTACATTCGACCATGAGCTCTTGTCGACGTTTATCTTACAAGCTGTTTCCAAGACAGTATCCACTGCGTTCAACCACTGGTAGCAGTGAATGAAATCGCTTGGATTTGACAGCGTGGCGCGGCCCGCGCTGCTCACCCGGGCCGCCCGCCGGACTCCATGTGGTTGGCCAGCGTGACGTCGTCGCTCCAGACGTCGAACTGCCACTTGCGCAGCCCCAGCACGCCGCACAGCACGTTGCCCGTGTGGATGCCGATGCGCATGTCCACGTTGAAGCCGGTCGCCTCGCGGACGAACCTGCCAGCACACACAGACATGTGTACCACACGTTCCAGGTTAAGTTTCAACACTGCACGAACAATAAAACACTCAACACCTGTCAATAGTTTAACTCTAGTGGGGCCCCACACGAAGTAAAGTCTCCTGAATGACATCAATCGGTCTTATTGGCCGTTGTTAGTTGGATTTAAACTCCCTTTAACACAAAATCCTAAAAAAAAAAAAAAAATACACAGTTTCGGCTGAGTAGCAATTCTCCAGTGCGTCTGAAACACATACTGGCTTTAACACAGTTAAAATAAAAGTATAAAACGATCGTTATTTTCTGTTTACCAGCCTTCGCAGTCCTGTGACATTTTTACAAAATTGGCCATCTGGGAGTAGGATTCGCACACTGAGGATTCTGTACATATATAATTAAGTATATAGATAGTTGATCCATTACAGGAATCGGGAATCGGGAATTTCGACGATTTTTGTTTACTACCGACAATGACACTGGTAAGATATCCGTCCCACGGAGTCTCAGATTTTACGAGAATGTTTTAGTTTGAAGTTTGACTCGGATTACAAATGACAAAATAAATATTTTTTCCTGCAGTATTATTTCGAATTAGCAATTTTATGATTTTTCCTTTAATTGTACAGTGAAAACCTTACTTCTCGACAAATTCCATTATTCTAGAACAAAGGTGAAGTACCCTATAGGTACCTTCCCGGCTAGCCGCGCGGTCTAACGCGCTGTTTCCCGAGCCAGAAGGCGTGTCGGTCCCCGGCACGAATCCGCCCGGCGCGTTAATGTCGAGCTACGGTGTGCCGGCTAGCCCATGGGTGGTTTTTAAGGCAGTTTTCCGTCTGCCTCGGCGAATGCGGGCTGGTTCCCCTTATTCCGCCAGTTACACTATGTCAGCGATTGCTGCGCAAACACTGCCTCCACGTAAGCGTACACCATAATTACTCTACCACGCAAACATTTGCAGTTACACTCGTCTGCTATGAGACGTTCCTGGGTGGGGGGTCCACTAGCGGCCGAACCGCACAATAACCCTGGGATCAGTGTGGGGCGGCGGTGGGGTGGGTGGACTGCTGTGGCCTGTTGTGCGGTTGTGAACCACTGAGGGCTACGGCGGGACGAAGCCTCTCCGTCGTTTCTAGGGCCCCTGTTCAATACACAACACACACCCTACTACTTCTGATAAGTGAATTTTCGAGCATCAAAATGTGTGACATAAATGGATGTATCGCTCGGCTGAATTGGCTTTGAAACGTACATTTATCAACACCGGCAAGGGACTGTAGACCTTAATATGTAACACAAATTTAAACATGATACGCGTACCCGTTCCTGAGAAAAAGTGGTCTTAACAGATGGATTGACAGACAGAAAGATGGTCTGATAACAAATAACAAAAATATTTTATTTTCGCCTAATATAATTACAAATTAACAATTTTCAGATTTTTCCTTCGGTTGTACTGCGAGACCTTGCTTCTTGCCAAATTTTATGATCCTACGTCAGTGGAAAGTACCCTGAGTATAAAAATATGTGACATAAATGGCCATATCTTTTCACTGCATTGACTCAGCAAGTGACGTTTATTATACCGCCAAGGGAGTTTAGTCCTTAGTACGTGACATAAATTTCAACTTGAAATTTCTACCAGTTTCTGAGAAAAAGAGGTCTTTAGTGACGAATCAGACAGATTGTCTGATTACCAAAGACAAAAAGATTATATTTTCATTTGATAACTTCACAAATTAACAATTTTTCTTTGATCGCGCTGTGAGGCATTGCTTCTTTTTGCCATATTTTATGATTCTACGTCGTTAGGAAATACCCTAGAGGTTTTGATGAGTTAGTTTTTTAAGTCTCAAAATATGTGACTTAAATGCTCGCGTCTTTTGACTGCATTGACTTAGAAGCTTTCAGGTTCTACACCACCAAAGGAATGTAGAACTTAGTATGTGGCATAAATTTCAACGTGATACGTCCACCCATTCTTGAGAAAAAGGGTTTTTGACAATCGGACAAACAGACACAAACAGACAGACAGACGGACGGACAAAAAAGTAATCCCATGACGGTTCCGTTTTTACCTACCGAGGTATGGAACCCTAAAAAGAACACGTTTTCTTCCTGAACTGCTGTTAAATGTACACTATCTGATCCAAAGTATCCGGAAACCTATTAGTGGACATTAATATGTGGTGTGTCCAACCTTCGACTAATGACGGCTTTACCCCAACTGTAGACACTTCCAGTAGGTTGCCTGACCGTCTGAGAGATATGGCAGCCCATCCTCCCTCAGTAGCCGAAACCACAGAAAGTAGTGATGTTGGGCACTGGGGTTTGGGGCAAAGTCCACGTCCTAACTCATCCCAAAGGTGTTCCATTGGATTCGGGTTGGGATTCTGGGCAGGCCAGTCCATTTCAGCTGTGAAATATGTTCATTCCTTCAGAATATAGCATTCTCAGACCGTGTACCTGTAACAGCACGTAAACCGTGGTTCACCGCTGGCGCTACAGATCATTGGATTGCTACAGGGCACAGCGTCATTCATCAGCCCAAATCACTCGAGTTTAGTCATGCATTGTCCAGTGTCGTCGAGCTTTACACCACCTTAAACGTCGCTCTTTACACCACCACAAGTGTCCCGTTTGAAGAGGACAATATCCTTGTGTCACGCATAATCCATATGTAACAATAACGATTATGCATTGAACACTTCACAGTAAACTATCAGTCGAAAATGACGTAAAGGGCCGAAATCTCGATTGTGAGTAAGAACATTAAATAGCAACAGTTCATCGGAAAATGTGTCAGTTCTAACACAGTTCTTAGTTAAGGATTGTTGGTCGCCGGCCGCGTTGGCCATGAGGTTCTAGGCGCTCAGTCCGCAACCGCGCGACTGCTTCGGTCGCAAGTTCGAATCCTGCCTCGGGTATGGATGTGTGTGATGTCCTTAGGTTACTTAGGTTTAAGTAGTTCTAAGTTCTAGGGGACTGATGACCACAGATGATAAGTCCCATAGTGCTCAGAGCCATTTGAACCATTTTTTGATTGTTGGTCAAGAAAGCAGCCAGGCACGTTACATTTTAAAAGTATTCGTGGATGATTGCCTTCTCCTCAACAATCGTTAACTGAATAATCCACAAAGCTAAATAAGACCCAGCTTGGATAAAACTACAGTCTAACTTTGTTTAGTGGAAAAAATATAAAATTAAAAGAGGAGCTATGTAGGACTACCCGTCAAACAGGAATATCTGGTTTACAGTCTAAACTTTCATCTAACCATGCTTTGTTAAAATGTAGGTGATTGGCCCAGTATGTAGCAGAATTAAGCACGAGGAAAATTATAATGTCGTAATCAGACAATAAGAGACAGCATCACACAATGAAACATTTTACCGTAATACCTGACTTTAAAGTTAATTATATGGCACCAAGGGATTTCTTAGTAGTGATGTAACACATCAGTTGCACGTGTAATGCATGGGACTCCACCTCTGAGCGACTCTGAACAGCCAGCTGATCACAGGTAAACTTGAGTAGCAAGATAGGTTCTAAGAGTCGGACAGACAACATTTAAGGAATCTTTGTTCACTTTTTTTTTTTTGTCATCAGTCTACTGACTGGTTTGATGCGGCCCGCCACGAATTCCTTTCCTGTGCTAACCTCTTCATTTCAGAGTAGCACTTGCAACCTACGTCCTCAATTATTTGCTTGACGTATTCCAATCTCTGTCTTCCTCTACAGCTTTTGCCCTTTACAGCTCCCTCTAGTACCATGGAAGTCATTCCCTCATGTCTTAGCAGATGTCCTATCATCCTGTCCCTTCTCCTTATCAGTGTTTTCCACATATTCCTTTCCGATTCTTCGTAGAAGCTCCTCATTCCTTACCTTATCAGTCCACCTAATTTTCAACATTCGTCTGTAGCACCACATCTCAAATGCTTCGATTCTCTTCTGTTCCGGTTTTCCCACAGTCCATGTTTCGCTACCATACAATGCTGTACTCCAGACGTACATCCTCAGAAATTTCTTCCTCAAATTAAGGCCGGTATTTGATATTAGTAGACTTATCTTGGCCAGAAATGCCTTTTTTGCCATAGCGAGTCTGCTTTTGATGTCCTCCTTGCTCCGTCCGTCATTGGTTATTTTACTGCATAGGTAGCAGAATTCCTTAACTTCATTGACTTCGTGACCATCAATCCTGATGTTAAGTTTCTCGCTGTTCTCATTTCTACTACTTCTCATTACCTTCGTCTTTCTCCGATTTACTCTCAAACCATACTGTGTACTCATTAGACTGTTCATTCCGTTCAGCAGATCATTTAATTCTTCTTCACTTTCACTCAGGATAGCAATGTCATCAGCGAATCGTATCATTGATATCCTTTCAACTTGTATTTTAATTCCACTCCTGAACTTTTCTTTTGTTTCCATCATTGCTTCCTCGATGTACAGATTGAAGAGTAGGGGCGAAAGGCTACAGCCTTGTCTTACACCCTTCTTAATACGAGCACTTCGTTCTTGATCGTCCACTCTTATTATTCCCTCTTGGTTGTTGTACATATTGTATAGGACTCGTCTGTCCCTATAGCTTACCCCTACTTTTTTCAGAATCTCGAACAGCTTGCACCATTTTATATTGTCGAACGCTTTTTCCAGGTCGACAAATCCTATGAAAGTGTCTTGATTTTTCTTTAGCCTTGCTTCCATTATTAGCCGTAACGTCAGAATTGCCTCTCTCGTGCCTTTACTTTTCCTAAAGCCAAACTGATCGTCACCTAGGGCATTCTCAATTTTCTTTTCCATTCTTCTGTATATTATTCTTGTAAGCAGCTTCGATGCATGAGCTGTTAAGCTGATTGTGCGATAATTCTCGCACTTGTCAGCTCTTGCCGTCTTCGGAATTGTGTGGATGATGCTTTTCCGAAAGTCAGATGGTATATCGCCAGATTCATATATTCTACACGCCAACGTGAATAGTCGTTTTGTTGCCACTTCCCCCAATGATTTTAGAAATTCCGATGGGATGTTATCTATCCCTTCTGCCTTATTTGACCGTAAGTCCTCCAAAGCTCTTTTAAATTCCGATTCTAATACTGGATCCCCTATCTCTTCTAAATCGACTCCTGTTTCTTCTTCTATCACATCAGACAATTCTTCACCCTCAAAGAGGCTTTCAATGTATTCTTTCCACCTATGTGCTCTCTCCTCTGCATTTAACAGTGGAATTCCCGTTGCACTCGTAATGTTACCACCGTTGCTTCTAATGTCACCAAAGATTGTTTTGACTTTCCTGTATGCTGAGTCTGTCCTTCCGACAACCATATCTTTTTCGATGTCTTCACATATTTCCTGCAGCCATTTCGTCTTAGCTTCCCTGCACTTCCTATTTATTTCATTCCTCAGCGACTTGTATTTCTGTATTCCTGATTTTCCCGGAACATGTTTGTACTTCCTCCTTTCATCAATCAACTGAAGTATTTCATCTGTTACCCATGGTTTCTTCGCCGCTACCTTCTTTGTACCTATGTTTTCCTTCCCAACTTCTGTGATGGCCCTTTTTAGAGATGTCCATTCCTCTTCAACTGTACTGCCTACTGCGCTATTCCTTATTGCTGTATCTATAGCGTTAGAGAACTTCAAACGTATCTCGTCATTCCTTAGTACTTCCGTATCCCACTTCTTTGCGTATTGATTCTTCCTCACTAATGTCTTGAACTTCTGCCTACTCTTCGTCACTACTATATTGTGATCTGAGTCTATATCTGCTCCTGGGTACGCCTTACAATCCAGTATCTGATTTCGGAATCTCAGTCTGACCATGATGTAATCTAATTGAAATCTTCCCGTATCTCCTGGCCTTTTCCAAGTATACCTCCTCCTCTTGTGATTCTTGAATAGGGTATTCGCTATTACTAGCTGAAACTTGTTACAGAACTCAATTAGTCTTTCTCCTCTTTCATTCCTTGTCCCAAGCCCATATTCTCCTGTAACCTTTTCTTCTACTCCTTCCCCTACAACTGCGTTCCAGTCGCCCATGACTATTAGATTTTCGTCCCCCTTTACATACTGCATTACCCTTTCAATATCCTCATACATTTTCTCTATCTGTTCATCTTCAGCTTGCGACGTCGGCATGAATACCTGAACTATCGTTGTCGGTGTTGGTCTGCTGTCGATTCTGATTAGAACAACCCGGTCACTGAACTGTTCACAGTAACACACCCTCTGCCCTACCTTCCTACTCATAACGAATCCTACACCTGTTATACCATTTTCTGCTACTGTTGATATTACCCGATACTCATCTGACCAGAAATCCTTGTCTTCCTTCCACTCCACTTCACTGGCCGCTACTATATGTAGATTGAGCCTTTGCATTTCCCTTTTCAGATTTTCTAGTTTCCCTACCACGTTCAAGCTTCTGACATTCCACGCCCCGACACGTAGAACGTTATCCTTTCGTTGATTATTCAATCTTTTTCTCATGGTAACCTGCCCCTTGGCAGTCCCTCCCGGAGATCCGAATGGGGGACTATTTCGGAATCTTTTGCCAATGGAGAGATCATCATGACACTTCTTCAATTACAGGCCACATGTCCTGTGGATAGACGTTACGTGTCTTTAATGCAGTGGTTTCCATTGCCTTCGGCATCCTCATGTCGTTGATCATTGCTGATTCTTCCGCCTTTAGGGGCAATTTCCCACCCCTACGAAAGTGATATGATGGATGTATGAATGCCGGCTGGAGTGGCCGTGCGGTTCTAGGCGCCACAGTCTGGAGCCGAGCGACCACTACGGTCGCAGGTTCGAATCCTGCCTCGGGCATGGATGTGTGTGGTGTCCTTAGGTTAGTTAGGTTTAATTAGTTCTAAGTTCTAGGGGACTGATGACCTCAGAAGTTAAGTCGCATAGTGCTCAGAGCCATTCGAACCATTTTTTGATGAATGAATGACAGGAAGGAGAAAGATTCAGAAGTGTATCCAAGGTTCTCAGCACCACCTGATCATAGCGGAACGGTTATCCGCCGAAATATCGTGGAACTTCGACGAACGGATCCGGCTGGACACCCGAGAACCTTGGATACAGCACATTCGCCCGGAAAGCCTGAGATCACATGGATTCAGAAGTCTTTCTCACGTATGGAGCAGCAGCAGCTGTAATTTTCGTAATGGAATTAATTTAGGAAGTGTACTTGTAGTGAAGTGTGAGGTACAATATGCTGTAAATACAACAATTTTTATTATGATAGTACCCAATGAAGAGGAATTACGTCATTCCTGAATAACGAAATAAGTGTGCATTTCAAAATAATAGAAGTGTATCAGAAAAAAGACTTTGTTTAAGACAGAAAGAGACGGACGGTCATGTGTAATTTCACCCCATACGGAGGCAATCCAAGGCATTTCAACAATGTATGAGTAGACGAACGCTTTTACTGTAACTCGAATATGACCGTTTGACGAGTTTTAATGTGCAGAAGATATTTTCCCATTCATTTTTTATTCTTTCCACTATGAAACCAATGGTTTATTCTATATTTCAACTATATTAGACGTAGTACGAATGTAAGACAACTGAGTGTTGCTGTACAGACGGAAATCACTGTAGTTATGGTTCGAGAATAGAAGGATGTCTTAATCCAAGTTATGGCAACTAGCGTAACTTACTGTTGTCGCTCAAAAACCAAGACTAAACATTTTGCAGTATATTTTATCTGTGGTTCTGCCAGATGGCTAATGCAGAAGATAAAAAAAAGGAACTACTGGCAGCATGTATAGTGTAGCGTATCGAGAAAACAATAAGTGTAATTGCACCGTCGTGTATCGAAGGCGAAATAAAAAAAAAAAAAAAAAATGCAATCAGCTGGCGACAAATGGCTCATTTACCCCTGCCACATACAAGTTTTTCAAAGCAGTACAGAAACTGGTTAAATTAGCTTAATACAACTGTTAAAGCTGGACTGCAAATAAGGCAAACTTTAATATCTTATCCCAGGCATTCGATTTTTCTGTCGTGTTTACTGGGAAACGCTTGACTATTGTATCAACTTTGGTAGGACTACCGTATCTCCAAACCGAGACAATTAACTACATCACAGAACCTGCAGTAAGGTATGAGGCGGAGGGGATCATGGGTACATGATGGTGGAAGGTACTGGTTTTTAACATGAACGTACTACGAGGTAAAAGAATTATTAACAAGAACACTCAGCTACAAGAGCTGGTTTACAGTCGCCAAAGAATATGGCAGCTTAACAGCCAGATATATTTACGCGAATTAGGGTGATAAGACAAATAAATCTCTCCCTCCAAGGGGCACTAAGGATATTTAAAAAGCTGTAGCAAATATCTCTTAATTTGTCTTAGAACCAATTTTTAAAAGGTAACTCCTTAAGAACATGGATTACATTACATACCAGCATTATAGATTATGTAGAGAAATAATTGCTAGTAAAAAAAATTCTATACGTTGCGCCGTTTCAGAATTAATTAGGACTGAAGTTAGGCAATCAGGCCTTTGCGCGCCGAAATTAAAGCGGCCCGCGAGATACAATTTGTGTCAGTTAATGAAATACCGTAGAAGACATCGCACGAGACTGCTCAGCCTTTGGCTCGGGTTCGATCCTTACTACCGTCCCATGTACAATTTCTGTGACCGTCTCTTGTTCGATTTTACGAAACCAAACGAAGAACACGTTTGGTGACACTGGCAGGCCGCTTGAATTTGCACGCGCTAAGGCCTGACTGGCTAACTTCAGTACTAATTAATTCGTAAACAGCGCACCGTATCAATTTTTTTAACAATTATATCTCAGCATAACTTAAGCTGTAACACCTTTACAAGCTTTTAAGACTGTTTCCAGTCATCATATATGAGCTGAGGGAAAAAATCGCGGCCGGCCGTTGTGACCGAGCGGTTCTAGCGCTTCAGTCCGGAACCGCGCGACTGCTACGGCAGTAGGTTCGAATTCTGCCTCGGGCATGCATGTTTATGATGTCCTTAGGTTAGTTAGGTTTAAGTTGTTCTAAGTCTAGGTGACTGATGACCTCAGATGTCAAGTCCCATAGTGCTTAGAACCATTTGAACCATCTGAAAAAGTCGCAACTGCAAAAAATAATTAATGTACAGTAATGAAATTTCGGGAATACATTTGGCTAGCAAACATGTTTAAGTGATTAACATTGCAAGATCACAGGATAACGCAAGTGCGAGATAAACCTTTGCGAATGTGGATAGCTGGTACATTAGTAAAAGATGGAACCGCCAGAACATTGAATGCAGACTTGCAAACGTGCATGCATTGTATTGTACAACGTCAGTTTGTGGGAGAGTTCCATGACTGTTGCAATTGGTCGGTCAATAAAGGGATGGTTCATACTGCCTGTGGATGACGCTGGAGCTGTCGTCCGACGAAGTCCATATCTGCTCGACTGGAGATCTGGTGATCGAGGAGGCCAAGGAAATATGTCGACACTCTGTAGAGTATGATGGACTATAACAGCATTATGTGGTCGAGCGTTATCCTGTTGGAAAACACCTCCCTGGGATGCTATTCAGCACGACAGGTCGAACCACCAGACGGATGTACAATTTTGCAGGCAGTCTGGTTGTAGGCTCTCAACTGACCTCCTCCTAACCAACACTCGTCCATCGCCGGCATCGAGGAAGAACAGGCTTTCATCAGAAAACACAACAGACCTGCCCTTCAATGAGTTGTCGCTTGACACCACTGAAGTCGCGAATGGCTGTGGTTGAGTGTCAGTGGAATGCACCCTACAGGGCGTCTGGCTCAGAGATGTCCTTGAAGTGACCGATCTGTAATAGTTCGTTTTGTCAGTGTGGTGCCAACTGCTGCTCAGATTACTGCTGCAGACGCAGTACAATGCGCCAGAGCCACACGCCGGACACAACGGTCTTTACTCTCGGTAGTGCCAGTTACCGTCTGGAGTCCAGTCTTCTTTAGATCGTACATTCTCGTGACCATTGCTGCCAGCAATCATGTACATTGACTATATTCCTGTCAAGTCTTCCTGCAATATTGCAGAAGGACCAGCCAATTCTCGTAGTCCTATTACACAACCTCGTTCAAACTCGGCGAGGTTCTGATGATGGAGTCTTTGGCGCCTTAAACGCATTGTAGCCTAACATCAACTCACCACGTCCAATCTGAAAGGTAACTAACGCTCACGACAGAACGTGTATTTAAAGCAAACCTGATCATTATCCTCATAGTGGCGCTACTAGCGCCATTATTATGCGACTGGCGCGAAATTTGAATCGATATAATTTTTCATATTTAGAAAGATGCCTGCCAACTTTCGTTTATGTAGAGCAGCTCCTTCTTGGAGCTGCGGGTTTCTTCTGTCACTACATTTTAATCATCTTAGCCAACCGCTAAAACATCCTTGTCAGTGTCAGTAGCGTTTCAAATCTAATGTTCTCCGTTTACAGTTTTCCGTGTCGACCGTTTTGCTTGACATGTCTTTCGCAAAGGATGTTAATTCATTTACTATTTATTTATATTTCTCAGATTCCTTTGAGTCACAGCTGTTCAACTCTATAACGTGACACTGCATAATTAATATAGTACTGGCAAAAACTGTGGAGCTAAAAGAAAAAGAATAAAGTGCGCACAAATGATTTTCGACAGTACATTTGTATGAACGAAATACAGCATCGAAGGACTCTGAACTACTAGGAGGAATTCCGTACAGAATAAAAGAAAGCTTTTCACCTAATTTCACTGATATGAGTTTAAAACGTTCGACTTCACTGGATATTTAATCATCATGAAATAAAAAAAAGTTTTTCTTGTGCAGAACTTTCATCTCCGTCGACACTGTGTTTTCTTATTGCTAAGTGACAATTGTTCTGTTTATGGTTCAAATGGTTCAAATGGCTCTGAGCACTATGGGACTTAACATCTGTGGTCATCAGTCCCCTAGAACTTAGAACTACTTAAACCTAACTAACCTAAGGACATCACACACATCCATGCCCGAGGCAGGATTTGAGCCTGCGACCGTAGCAGTCGCGCGGTTCCGGACTGTGCGCCTAGAACCGCTAGACCACCGCGGCCGGCTTCTGTTTATGCCATCAGCTATTGTTACTCACTACCCCATTTATTAAAAATTTACTTTCTACGCCTTTCACAAAAGCACTTGCGCCATTTATAAATAGAAAAAATAATCACGTGTCAGTCATAGTTGCTTGTCCCAGAACTGAATATTGTGTTATCCTCCATTTTACAGTAGTCCCGTTAGATTCAATTCTGTTCCTTGCTTGTTCACTTTGAAGGACAAATTTCCTAGGTTTAAATTAACCAACTTGTGAATTTCGCCCATAACTCTATAATGGTCCATTCTACGTAAAAGTATAAAATAAAAAATGCCTTTCTTATATCAAAAAAGATACCTTTTGTCCTTATGTGGTCGTTTAGCCCCGCAAGTGCATCACTCACAAACGAATAATTTGCAGATCTTGTGCACCTCCTTAATCCAAACTCCGCGTCTGCCAAAAAATTACGTTTTATGACTTGAATTCACACTCTTGTGCAGTGATTTCTAAAAAATATATGAAAATTGTGGTATGTAAAAATTGCGCGTCATTCTGAGTGCATTGATAATTCAGTTTTAGAATTAGGCAACAAGGCATTTAAAATTACTTGCGATGGAGAGAAGGGGGAAGTAAA
This sequence comes from Schistocerca piceifrons, assembly GCF_021461385.2. Taxonomy (NCBI): domain Eukaryota; kingdom Metazoa; phylum Arthropoda; class Insecta; order Orthoptera; family Acrididae; genus Schistocerca; species Schistocerca piceifrons. The sequence continues at coordinate 899,492,799 of NC_060140.1, read as the reverse complement.
AAACTAACGCCCGTATTTGTTTCCCTATGCCGGAGACCTCTACTGTGTTGTCACTTTACTTCCTGCGAGGCAAAGCAATTTTCCGCGCCGAGCCTGCAGCGGGCAGTGGCCGGTATTCGAGTTATTCCAGCGGAAAATGCGAGCGACGCGCGCCATCCCGGCGGGCGGTCATTGTGCCCCCTGGTTACCCACTGTGGCCGCGCAAACTCCCGCCTTTCAGACGATGACGTATGGGCCGAGTTACGGAAGCCGCGAGCCCCAACAGCGCGTAGGGACGGCATGTTTATTGCTCAAGTTGCTGTTTACACCCCGACGTGTTAGGAAATTCAGGTCTGGGCTGATTTAGTGCGCGAGACATTACATACATGGTAAAACAAAGGATCTCCAGGTATCGTAGCATAGAGATAAGTTACCAGTCGAAACGATGTCATGCGATGGATATCTACGTAATTTAACAACTCGCTTCTGTTCCCTAGAGCTCTGTTCGGAATATTATAGTATTCTTTAAAATAGGTTACTCGGATGTGTAAAAAAGATCTGTACTTTTGAATTACACTGAAGTGCCAAACAAACTGGTATAGGCAAGCGTATTCAAATACAGAGATGTGTAAACAGGCAGAATACGGCGCTGCGATCTGCAACTCCTATATAAGACAACAAGCGCCTGGCGCAGTTTTCGATCGGTTACTGCTGCTACAATGGCAGGTTATCAAGATTTAAGTGACTTTTAACATGGCGTTATAGTCTGCGCACGAGCGATGGAACACAGCATCTCCGAGGTAACGATGAAGTGAGGATTTTCCCGTAGGACCATTTCACGAGTGTACCGTGAATGACACGCATCACATAAAACATCAAATTTCCAACATCCCTGCGGCCGGAAAAAGATTCTGCAAGAAAGGGACGAACAACGACTGAAGAGAATTGTTCAACGCGATAGAAGTGCAGCCCTTCCGCAGATTGCTGCAGATTTCAATCCTGAGCCATTAGGGGGGGGGGGGGGGGAAGGACGTCAAACGGGCCGACTTGGAGCAGGAGAGGCATCTCAGGACATTTTAAATTCCAGTGTCTATACTTTTACAAATAAATTCATAAAACTTTGTCAGCATGACCAGGAAGGATTCAGAATTTACACTCATAGCAGTGGAAGTTCTAAAACATAACGAAGTAATTTTTTTTACATGTGAAATTTCATCATTTTTTTCACTTACTAATGGCACCATTTGTTGCTATAGGTACACATTTCTTCATAGGTTAGAGAGATTCTTCCATGAATTTTGCACAGCATACATACCATACTCACAGGTATATGAAACTCTAGAATTTATTTAATTTATGAAAAAACGAATTAACTGTTATATTTTAAACTTCGTGTTTAGAAAAAACACAAATTTTATAGTTAATTACTTCAATTTTTACCACAGTTTTTAATAGATTTGGAAAATTCTAGAGATTCATACACCTTTAAGTATGGTTTGTATGCTGTGCAAAATTCATCGAAGAATCTCTCTTACTTATGAAGAAATGTGTACCTATAGCAACAAATGCTGCCATTGGTAAGTGAAAAAAATGATGAAATTTCACATGTACAAGAAATTACTTCGTTATGTTTTAGAATTTCCACTGCTATGAGTGTAGATTCTGAATTCTTCCTGGTAATGCTGACAAAGTTTTACGAATTCATTTGTAAAAGTATAGACCGTGGAAATTCAAATGTCCTGTGGTGCCTCTCCTGCTCCAAGTCGGCCCGTTTGACGTCCTACCCCCCTTAACAAGTATCAGCGTGTGAACCGTTCAACGAAACACCATCTACATGGGCTTTCGGAGCCGAAGGCCCATTCGTGTGCCCTTGATGACTGCACGACACAAACCTTTACGCCTTGTCGTGGCCCGTCAACATCGACACTGCATTGTTGATGACTTGAAAAATGTTATTGGACCCTGCTGTTCCGCCGGCCACCAAACTGCCCAGACATCAACATTATTGAGCATATCTGCGACGCCTTGCAACGCGCTGTTCAGAAGAGATGTCCAGCCCCTCGTACTCTTACGAATTTATGGACAGCCCTGCAAGATTCATGGTGTCAGTTCGCTCCAGCACTACTTCAGACATTAGTCGAGTCCATGACACGTCATGTAGCGGCACTACTGCGTCCTCGCGGGGCCCTACTTGACATTAGACAGGTGTACAAGTTTCTTTGGCTCTTCAGTGTATATATATAAAACTCTCTAGCTCTCCATTCCTCAGAATCAGGAAGACTCTCACGCCATCGACGGTTAAGGAACAACGAAGTTCGAAGCGAACACATTAACCCTGGACGAACGCGGGATACAGGCATCAAAAGATACAAGGCCGTCCCACCCCAGTCCCGTTTTCTTCATCATATTCCATTAGCAGATGGCAAGTGGGAGTAAAGACTCTGTCACCCTTCTCTAAATACTAAAATTTCTGTGATCTTGCTGTCTTGCCGTTACGAGCGATATATACTGAAAGAAGTAAAATGATCCTCGGCTCGTTTTGGAACATGGACTGTCGGATTGTTGTGAGCAAGGCTACCCATCGCCGGCTAAACAAAGGACCTGGAACGAGGTTCAGACATGGATTACTTTAAGTAATGCAGTCTACACGCAAAATTGTCTGTTACTCAGATTTATTACACAGCTGACCATTAAAATTGCTACACCAAGAAGAAATGCAGATGAAAAATGTGTATTCGTTGGACAACTATATTATACTAGAACTGACATGTGATTACATTTTCACGAAATTTGGGTGCATAGATCCTGAGAAATCAGTACCCAGAACAACTACCTCTGCCCGTAATAACGGCCTTGATACGCTTGGGCATTGAGTCAAACAGAGCTTGGATGGCGTGTACAGATACTGCTGCTCATGGAGCTTAAACACAACACCACAGTTCATCAAGTGCCTGGCGTATTGTGACGAGCCAGTTGCTCGCCCACCATTGACCAGACGCTTTCAATTGGTGAGAGATCTGGAGAATGTGCTGGCCAGGGCAGCAGTCGAACATTTTCTGTATCCAGAAAGGCCCGTACAGGGCCTGCAACATGCGGTCGTGCATTATGCTGCTGAAATGTAGGGTTTCGCATGGATCGAATGAAGGGTAGAGCCACGGTAACTGGTGAACGTGATGACTCAACAGATATGACTTAATCAATAGGATCAATTCGAACAGCAACCGACCCCAAAAACCTGTAACTGTCGTAGGGAGAAATCGACAACATACCATGGCCACTGCCCCCATCACGGACAACGTGGAAGTCGGCAGCAGCAAACCATGAGTGATTTTGCCTGCTATGGTATGCCGTGCTGCTGGCTGCCGTCCGGTTGAACTCCCGGAGATAAACACTCCACTAGCTGGTGCGCATCCGTCCACTTCTACTTCGTCCAATTTACGACGTTAAAAAGCTATGTTACTTCACTGACAACACTCAATTCAGAAAGAAACAGTACAGGGTGACCATAAAGCTCGATAACATTTGAAAATGCTCTGATTCACGGATTGCTGTAGGCAAAGAGGTAAAAATCGACACACATGCCTGACATGACATGAGGTTTTATTGAAATCAAAAACAAGTGCAAATACCGGCGAAGAGATGGTGCTGGTCAGCAACATGTCACTGTCGCTGCGCGAGAGTAGTATAGTTGTAGTTAGAGGGGGAGTCAGTCATACCATCCCTAGCCTGGCTGATAAACACCTGCTGGAAGGTAAGACTTTTAATTGAGCTGCCGATCAGGATTCGTGGAGGTCTGCTGCAGCCAGGTTGAGGAGACACAGCGCTGAGATCCAAGGCCTACACGTGAGGCGAACGCCAGGGCGTCACCAATAGTCTCGGGGCTCGGCACTGGTTTATTTGAGTGCAAAACTAAAAGTAAAATGCAGTTTTTGTGGGGAGACACCACTTAGCCACAGTGGTTGGTCTCGTCCCTGGCCCTGAAGGGTGGGAGAAGCAAAAGTAGTCCGTCCACAAGAATACGTAGTGCAGCAGAAAGGGCGGATGAAAAATTATTTTAAAGGGGTTTCGGAGTGAATTTATGCGGGAGAATCAGCTAGGGAGTATTTAATAACAAAATTGTGTAATATCGGAAATATGGCATGTTTGACATAACAGCTGGCTGGAAAGTAATGTACTCATGTTCAGGAAAAAAAAAACAGATCACCTTGAACGAGTAGAGATAGGACCTTCATATTCACAGGAAATGTACAATAGTATGTCATGCAGAAATGATTAGCATTTGAGTCACCTCGGTTAAGGAGGACGACGGTTCAATCCCGTCTCCGGCCATCCTGATTTAGGTTTTCCGTGATTTCCCTAAATCGCTTCAGGCAAATGCCGGGATGGTTCCTTTGAAAGGGCACAGCCGATTTCCTTCCCCATCCTTCCCTCACCCGAGCTTGCGCTCCGTCTCTAATGACCTCGTTGTCGATGGGACGTTAAACACTAATCTCCTCCTCCTCCTCCTCGGTTAAGGATGTGTCCTGGCCGCACGGGGTAGCGCGGGACGTCTTGCACGGTTCACGCTGCCCCCCCCCTGCCCCCTCCCACCCTCGTCGGAGGTTCAAGTCCTCCCTCGGGTATGAGTGTTTTTGTTTTGTTTTGCTTTAGGGCGCAAAAACAACTGGGGTCATACGCGCCCAAGTCAAAACTACAGAACACGGGCATAGAGGCGAGTGATACGACTATACGTCAGTCCCAATAGAGGTACTCGCGGGCCGCCCTGGCAACAGCGTCAGCAACCTCGTTGCCTGGCAGACCGACATGACCAGGAACCCACAGAAACATGACATTGGCTCCACCAAGAGTCAGAAAATGAGCGTTTTCCTGGACCAGCTGCACTAAGGGATGAGCAGTGTACAGTGTACAGAGACTGTGGAGGGCGCTGAGTGAGTCTGAGCAGAGGACACAATTGGGAAGGCTGCGTCGCCGGATGTACTCCACGGCCTGATACAAGGCGAAAACCTCGGCTGTAAAAACTGAGAAGTGTGCCGGAAGCCGATGTGTGTGTTGTCCTTAGCGTAAGTTAATTTAAGTTACATTAAGTGTAAGTAGGCTGTTTAGGTTTTCTTATTGGTAACGCCACGTAGCGCTCTGTGTGAGAATCACTGGCTGTGCTGTGTGCAGTCTGTGGCTAGTTTGCATTGTTGTCTGCCATTGTAGTGTTGGGCAGCGGCAGCTGGATGTGAACAGCGCGTAGCGTTGCGCAGTTGGAGGTGAGCCGCCAGCAGTGGTGGATGTGGGGAGAGAGATGGCGGAGTTTTGTAATTTGTCATGAACTGCTATATATATTATGACTATTAAGGTAAATACGTTGTTTGTTCTCTATTAAAATCTTTCATTTGCTAACTATGCCTATCAGTAGTTAGTGCCTTCTGTAGTTTGAATCTTTTATTTAGCTGGCAGTAGTGGCGCTCGCTTTATTGCAGTAGCTCGAGTAACCAAGATTTTTGTGAGGTAAGTGATTTGTGAAACGTATAGGTTAATATTAGACAGGGCCATTCTTTTGCAGAGATTTTTGAAAGTAGTGTGTAAGCTTAGGGGCCGATGACCTCAGCAGTTTGGCGCCATAGAACTCACCACAAATGTCCAAATTTTCCATGTGTGATGTTGCCTAGTAGGCACAGGGTCAGCCATAAGCCCTGATTCGTTGTTCTACGTTTGATGGCATCGACACGTATAAGGCGCGAATTGCGTCCTGTGCTATAGCCATCCATGCTGCATTTACCTCGTGCCAAAGATCCTCTGTGGTGGCTCGCGTTGGGTCGCAGCGCTTAACCCGTCGTTTCACCATACCCCACGTATTTTCTATTGGCGACAAGTCTGGTGCTCTGGAGGGCCACGGTAAAAGGTTGAATTCCTGTGACACCAAGAAGGCTCGTGTTCGTGCAGCAACATTTGGTCGTGCATTGTCTTGGTGAAAAATGGCGTCTGGGGTGTTGTGCAGAAAGAGTATAGTTACGGGTTTCTGGATGTCATTCATGCAGGTCACACTGGTCAAGCGGCCTGGACACGCTCCAGCTGTGAGTTTTGGTTGCACCCAATAGCACCCCACACCTTAAGAACTCAAGCGGAGGCAGTCATTGTGATGCTGCTCCCCCTGTCTGTGACGAACCAAAATGCAGCCATCACTTTTTTAACAAACAGAACTTGGATTCGTTCTAAAACACTGTCTGATGCCATTCCTCTTCCCACTGATCTCATTTCCTACACCATTGCCGTCTAGAATGTTTCTGTACATTCGTCAAAGGTAGGCGAAAAACTGGACGACGCGCGCTAAACTCCTGCCGTAATAAACCGCGACGGACTGTCACCCCTGATGGTGTACGATGTTTTACACTATTCTTACGTTGCGCTGGTGTTGAGGAGGACGCAGGTCTGTCCTGCAACGTTGTTTAGATAAGGTGTCGATCATTTGCGGGTATGGTCTCTGTGACGCTACGTCACATAAATGGACATTTGGAGAAAGAGAAAGGATGTTTTTGTTATGAGACGTGTGAATTATAAATTATTCAAGACTGTGTACGTGTGCGCGATGTATAAAAAATAGGAAAGAACGTAAGTTATTATTATTAAAACACATGTATCGATGTATTTAACAAAACACAGTTTTTTTGGTATAATCTCTGTGTAACATAGGCCATGAAGATCAGAGACAATGCTTTGATTGAACTAGCTTTCCTGTTTTTGTTTCGTCTATCGGTAGGCCGCCATTGTAGTGCTGTCTGATAATTCACGTAAGTTCTATCTGCATTTTTCAAAAATATAATAGAAATTGTTATTAGAAAGTGGATATTATTGACTTAGTTGTCACCTCTCGTGATTGAAACCATTAATTATATTTAACAAAAATTTTACAGAACTTCGTAGTGCAGGGAGTACATCTCCCCTAGCAGGATTTAGTCCGACATTACGCTGATTGTATTATTTAATTAAAATTTCAAGTCATAATATTAAATGTAAATATGTAAATGCGAGAGACTTCTCAATTTTGATTTTTCATTAATTACGAAGTTAAAATTAATTTCAGTTACCAAAATTCACAGCACTGAATGAGTTCAGTATGTTTCATTTTGGCCGCCTAACGGCAGACGAGATTCTCTCCAGTTTTGCCTTGCAAATAGTGAACAAGAAATATGGAAAAGCATTACATTCCGCAATATCTCAGTTAATCTTTGTGTGCTTTGGTACATAAAAAACCAGTAGCCCCTGAGACCCATATTAATAATTACAGTTTGCGTAAGAATACGCATATTTTCTTTTCTAAATAGCAGCGCTCACGCAAACTATTTATTAGGAGGCGGTGAGTCGCGCGCTGTGTTTAAAAAATATTATATCGTACGTACTTCGCGGCAGCCGATGTCCGTACGAGTGTTATCACGGTATAAGTTAATTAAAAGTCTCATACTAGCCCACAATATTTAAAGCCACCCCAACCAAAATCATAAAATATATAATTATAAAAATAAAAATATACACTTATACCGTGATATCTCGTTGGTGCGACCTGACTCATCTCGTCGTGTTCTATGGCCTTCCGTGAACCATTCTGCGCACGCCCGTTGCACTGCCGAAACACTTCGGTCCACAAAAGGGGCAGTTTCCACGATGGATACTCACACTCTCTCAAGCCAATAATGGGCTCCTTTCACACTCACTGATCTGACGGTACGGTTCATGCATACGTCTGCGAGGCGTGCTGCACATCTGCTCAAATCACATTCATCCATTACGGTTTATAGCTGCACGCACCTTTTACCGGTAGGTGGTGGTGTGCCGCGATGTCGATGTTGACCTTGAGCTCGCGGCCGACATGGTTCAAATGCTAATCATTTCTGCAGAACATGCCAATGTACAAGTCATGAATATTAACGTTCCATCTCTAGTTGTTCAAGGTGTTCTGGGTGTAGATAGGAGTCGGAGTCCGATGTTCGAGGCAAAACGCAACAGGCGTTGAATGAGGACAGATTTGACGTCCGTTCCACGTCAGTGTAGCAATAATTGTTTTGAGGTTTCATCTGATGTTTGCAATTTCTGAATACGAACAGTCGTAAAGGAAATGACTTTAATTGGTGTTTTAAAGTTACAGTTTTGACTGTGACATTAGTAACAGATTGAGACATGGAAAGCTCAGATGAATAGAGATTGTATCACACTATTGTGTCATCCATCACATTGAGGCTAGTAAGAGGACAAAGCTTCTTATGTTCCTCCGTAGTTTCTCAGTGTTGGGTTAAAAAAGTGCACGTACCCTCTGGTGGCGTTTGTGGGTGTCAGTCTTAATCGTCTTGGAAACACTGACTGTTTTGGTGCCAAGTAGATTCAGAACTATCCTGTTGATTCATGTATAAAGTCCCGAGTGGCAGAAGTATTATTCTGTTGCGTGCACTCGGACTGGAGTTGCTAGATAGTCAAATTTACAGCAGAGTGGTGTTACTCTAAATTAGATACTGCAGTACAGGCTAGGTGAATTCTGAAGCGTAGGGATTTTGTCTTTACGTTTGCGTTGATGCTAATGTACATCTAGCTAACAGGACTCAGGGCCTCGGCAATACAGTGTGTTTTTTACCAGATTCGTGTGTCACTTATTTGATGGTGTACAAACCTCTCCATATTTTTTTTTTGGTATTACAAAGCTACCCCTCTTCGAGTGCACCTTCTGAACGGTTGGAGCCCAGGTAAGGGCAGGTAGGTTTGAGCGGATGAAAGCAATGCGAATCGACATCGCCTGAACGGAACCAGCAGAGAGGCCTCTTGATATCAATAGATCACGTACGCCTGTTATCCCGCCGCTTACTGCTGCAGACACTTCATTCTCATAGACCCTGCAGGACTGTTTCTGCCATCTTTCTCCTGTCCGTTCTATACCAATGCACTAATTGTTGACAGACATGGAGGACTAACGGTACAAGATGTCTTGCTGCGCACCGCCGCCGGGAAATTCCAGTTTGAACAGTGCGGTACCCGTCATGGAACAAATTAAACGGGACCGTGCTCATCACAGCAAAAAAATAACTCATGACGGCAGAATTAAAGAGGATATAAATAGTTGGTTGGTCACGGAAAGAAAAACTTTCACGAAATAGAAAAATACGAGGGTTGTCCAGAAAGTAAGTTCCGATCGGTCGCGAAATGGAAACCACTGGGAAAATCCGGTAAAGCTTTGCACAGATGTGTTGCGCAGAGTCTCTAGTAGGCCCGCCGATCGTGTCGTGTGGCTCTTTTCAATTCTGAGTGAACAGTGACCACCTAACGGTGCATAGGAAATAGCGTCTCCCGCCAACTATGACGGCCTGCTTAGAGACTTCGCCTGAGTCATGCAGCCCACAGAACGCAACTGTCGAGCAGTTCCTTCTTCATGCCAATTCTCGGCCGCACAATGCAGGGGCAATGAAGACGCTCCTTCAGCGTTTCCGATGTGAAGTGTTTGATCACCCACAATACAGTCCGTAATTGGATCCTCATGACTCTCATCTCTGCTCACAAGAACGACTGGCTTTGAAGACAAAATTTTTCCACAAACAACGAGCTTGCACGCCAGTGCAGATAACTGGGCGAAAGCACAGGCGGCTGCTTTCTATGACGAGGATATTGGAAAGTTGATACAACACTACGACGAAACTCTAAGTTGGAGCGGCGACTATGTAGAAGTTGTACCTAATTATTGCAAATAAAACGTTTCTGGTTTTCACTGTGGTTTCAATTTCGCGACCAATCAGAACTTACTTTCTGGACAACCCTCGTACGTAATTTAAGTGGTGCAGGGTACGCCTTCCGTATAGGCCGCCTGCCACACTAGTTGGCGCAGCGGGTTGCGGTGGCAGGCGTGAGTGCTTGGAGCCATTCTTCAGCGGCGCTGTCTCTCTAACCTCACCTCTCTCCTCGCGTGAGCCGCCTGTTGTCTGCCTGGCAGGGGCAGAGTAGCGAGAAATAGCACACGGGATCCACGGTTCGTCCCTAGTCTCGGCAAAGTCATGGATTTGACTGTGAATACTTGCTGCTGTCAAGACTGGAGCAATCCAAAACGGCATCTCCCCTCTACTGTCATGTGTGGGGACATTCTACACTGGATACATAAGTGGCTATGATGTACTCTCAGTTGTGCGGTCAAGTTTTTGGTTCCATGTCAATGCACAGTATTTCGACGATGGATCCATTCGTCTTCTTCAGGTGCTGCAAGATACGTTGTTAAGCATGTTCATTGCGAGGACTCCGATCAGACTGCGAAGTACTGTTTCTGTCGCGCAGCTGTATGTTGAGGCTTACTTACCCCTAAAAAAAAAGCGTATGACTCACTCCAAGTCTAGAGAAATATTCGCCGGTTCTCTGTATTCCATATGTTGGTGTACTAGATCTTTTATAACCAGCAGTAGCTCTTATGAGGTTTACATATTGCAACTAGCTACTGCAGCAATTAAATGTGAAACTATATATTAGCACTTATCCTGTTCTGGTTTGTTTGGATAATGAATAATTGCTGCGAGGTTCATCCAGAGAGTCAACTACACAATTTGGATTCTTGTAACCGTTTGTAATGTCTGTCTTTCCATTTTCTGGGGTCATTTCTTAATGGTATGTAACGATACAATTGCTCCATTCGATTTAGGGACGTTTGAGAAGAGTGCGTATTACTAATCTCAGAGAATACTGAATGAACCAAACCACTGACATGCTCTTGATCTCACGACAGATGTTCCCATCCGTACTGTGCGAGGAAAACAATGTGATGTCAGCTTCATTAGCTGGCTTTATTCATCCTGATGAATGCAATACTCAATAAAAGCTTTCAGTTCAACAATGTTAAATTCGTATATGTAGGATAGAAGTAAGGACTTCAACCTTCCTCTGCTTTCTCTTATTTGTCATTTGTGTACGAAGGTAAAATACCCACCTTGAGATCAGATATGCAAAATTCAAAATGAACAACGATATTTTGGGTTAAATATACATATTTTAGGCCATTTCCAATTAGGATTTCACCGGAGAAAAAATTGGTTTGAGTCTCCGATTCTCCCTTCATTCTCTTCAGGAACTAGCTAAGGTCGCATCAGACTCAGATTTATGATCATTTGAGATGCAATTATGTGAGTTGTCATCAGTTTCATTTTCTGTATAGCTGGAGTGTAGATCATTCAGAAATAATCTCAGTGTCTATAAGTGCCTGTCAGATCGTTCTCGCTATGTCATGTCGCTCTAAGACATTGTTTCCTTTGTTAGGCTACGAAGTAAGATTAAAAAGCAGCGCCAACTGTGAAAAGAAATATTTTGCTAACCGAATGAAACTACACCAAAAACGCGTCAGGGAAGACTCGGTATGCATTTTCGTGCTCGGGATTTTCACTTTGGAACTGCAGTAATGCACAATGTTTCGTCTAGCGTACAAACAACTATGTAAACTAGGAGTACAATGTTTCAATGCCACTTTCCGATTAGCGCATTAAAAATTACGAAACAGAAAGTGTCTTGGTTCAAATGGCTCTGAGCACTATGGGACTTAACATCTACGGTCATCAGTCCTCTAGAACTTAGAACTACTTAAACCTAACTAACCTAAGGACATCAAACACATCCATGCCCGAGGCAGGATTCGAACCTGCGACCGTAGCAGTCGCGCGGCTCCGGACTGAGCGCCTAGAAACGCTAGACCACCGCGGCCGGCAAAGTGTCTTGGATCCAACACACGCTACCGACATTTTTAAAGGTTAAGACGCACATTCTTGGGTCGTGCCACAACAGTCAGGCGCAGGTACACAGAAGCAGAGCAGCCCTCGCCATTCCATAGAGGCAGAGTAGTGGCGTGCTACGAGACGGTCACTGTCAGCGGAATTCGCAGAGACATTGGGGGTACCAGCTAAATCTGAATGCAGACACAAGCAGAAGCTTTGTTATACTGGGAGAAGAAGAGTAATAACGAGTTGACGAATTCATTGTCTCATTTCATTTATTCATTTCTGTGCCCACTTAAACGAGTTCTTTTTTGTAAAAAAGCGGTTGAAATGGCCTTCTTATTAACTTTAAAAAGATATAACGTGGAACTAAAATCACTCCACTCCATAACTACCACTGTGGCACTGGTATACCAACCGTAATAGATCTTAAGATACAGAAAAAGCAGTTTTGGTGGCACGAGGTAGGTTCATTTCATCTTCACATGTGTTCTAGCCGTCATCAGACAATCGAGTAGAAACTCTTGTTAATCGTGACCGAGGCATCGAACGTAATTAAAAGCCCCACAGAATCGAGAGGTGACAGCCAGAAAGCCAGTCTGCAGTCTGTGCACAGCACTTTTAGCAGACCATATTTGTGTTAATGGGGCGGTTTCTCCATGGGTGATATAAAGACGCATTGACAGTGGCTATCTGGCCTCCCAATTCTTTGAGACTTTTAATCACATTTGACCCCTAGGATATCAGTAGAGAGCATTTTATCGGAGATGTAATGAAGCATAGACTGTAGCTGCCTGGCTGTCACCTCCCGTTTCTATGAGACTTTTAATTACTTTCGACGCCTCGATCACGATTAGCACGAGTTTTTGTCCTTTTATCTAATGATGCCTAGAACAGGCGAAGCGCGTCGCAAGTGAATATTAAATAAACCTTTCTTGTCAAACCTAGACTTTTTTTCGGTATCTAAAAATAATGTGGGAGGTACATCTGCCAGACAATACAGAAACAGGTAGCCCGGACCTTGTACACCACTGTACACCTTGCAAAGAGCACCTGCTTCATCTGCGAGAAAAAGAATCCCCCTGCTCTGTATGTCGGTCTTGCAACGCTGCGCTTGAACCCTCATCTCGTTTAGAGCTCGCCACACTGGGCAAGTAGTTCTCCGCCAGAGGAAGGTTCCTCTCTTGGTGAATGCCCGGGTTTTCCAGTTACACACGGTGCTTCTAATGGACACACACGAGGACCAGTGTTCTTTGCACGACGCTTTTTCTGAATCGTTGGCGTCTCCAGACAGACTACGATCGGTACATTGGGTGGCCTCATTGTGTTTGGCAAGCAAGGTGAGACTTCCGACAAGTTGATAGCCTATCACAAATAGTTGACATCATGGCGAGTGACTGTTTTTTAAGGTAACATCGTGTCATTTATGAAAATGTTCTATGGAAATAAACTAAATAACGACCAATGTTTATTTAAGTACAGAAAACAGAATTGCATACTACCCGAAAGCTGAAAGTACGTATCTAAATGAATTACCTGAACTAGTTGCTAGTCTTGAGTGCAACTCGTTCGATATAAGTCGCTCACAGATAACCGAATTTGGGTATAATGAACCCCAATGTTCCGAACCATTAATAACACAGATAAAACCACCCTAAGCTACAAGTAATTTAAAAATATTTACTTTTCAAAGAACAGTACAATAAAGAAACTGATACGGGCATTTTAGCAGTATTAAACGAAGACACCTGCTTTTTCTTATACTTCGAAAACAATTAATTAGTTTATAAATCCTAGAAAAAGTGGCTGGAAATGACATTAAAAAATTGTACGCTATCTTAAAGCGTTTTGTGTGTTATGTGCCTTTCATAGTAATACTGTACGGTGTGAAATAAACGGCTTTGCTAACAGCGTTGTTCCCAGAATTACTGTGTTACATTTCTGATTATTGTCTTGTGTGAAACGGAAATGTGTTACAATGAAACAACGGGAAACCATAGAGCACTATTTAATATGACGGGATCAACTTTCGCATTTGCCTCACAGTGTTGCTAAATTGGTTCCTCTATAGAATAAATGTCACATTTCAGTTACGTAAATAAGAGATTTAAGAGGATCTCCTATTGTTAAAGTAAACCACTGAATTTATTTCTGTAAAAGAACAGATGGAAACTATCCAGCTTTCTGAAGTTTAACCTTTGGAGTTAACATTTGAAGACTACGAATGGGAATCGTATTGCTATATGTTTGCTTCATCAATATAACAAAAATCCGATATTTCTGTCCGAAAGCCGTGGCACCACGTTCACGGTCTCAAACATCTTTGAATGTAAGTCTGCAGACTTTTTTGGCCATTGACAGTGAAGTTAAAATCTTCTGGATTGTTTGGCCACGTCATATTTGTTCTAAACGACCAACGTTCCGACCCCACTACTGGAATCTTTTCAGGATCTTATGGTGTTTACTGTTGGGTGAACACTCATCAATCAACAGTGGACACCACAAGGTCCTGTAGAAGATCCCAGTAGAGGGGTCGAAACGTCGATTTTTTAGAAGAAATATGACGCGGCCTAACAAACCAATAGATTTTAACTTCTTCTTTAAATCTCTTAGAAGCAAAATGTACACTCAAAAAATTTTGCAATACAATCAGTTTCTGCCTTTTTTTCAATAACAGTATAAACAGAAACATGAGTCACACCGTAGGGAAATTTAACATACAAGAATCGACAATGCAGAACACAACAGAATATTACAATCCATTTTCAATTCCAATCATTGGGAACATTTTTCTGTCTAACTAATTATGGCGAAGAGATAGTTCACTAGCAACATTTGTATGGAACTATATTCCGCATTATCGAGTGACTTCATTAAGTTTCAGCAATTTAAGCTGCAGTTCATCTTCAAATTTCCACAGATGGTGCCATAGGTGACAGAGTTTAATTGTTTACAAGTGACTGTCTCAAGGAAAATTTTGTTGCGAAGCCAAAATGCGTGGGCAGCTCAAATGTGATGCAAAGACGTATTATTATGGGTCTTCTTTATCCACTAAGGATTTAAGATTTTATGAAGAATCTGTCCCCTCCGTTGTAAAACCCGTCTTCTTTCTTTCGAGAGGACGGAGATCCTAATTGCAGTTCGACGAAGCAGATTTATGTTTTCCGTTTTTCACAAAATCGATTAAAGCACCTGCGGAGATCTTCATTTTCTAACAACGCGATCGGTTTTCCTTATCATCCTTCCCCAATCCGATCTTTTACTCCACTTCGAATAGCTTCATTGTCGTAAAATTTAAAATTTTCCCGGTGAATCAACAGTTCAAAGAGATTTCGGGATTGCAGTCGGTCGTCGTAAACTTCGTTCCACGCTATTTCAGCTGGACAACTGCCACCTGAAGATGGCTGGCAGCTGTCCAGCTGAAATATCGGGGAATGAAGTTTACGACGACCGGCTGCAATCCCGAAATATCTACATCTATACTCCGCGAGCCACCTTACGGTGTGTGGCGGAGGGTACTTATTGTACCACTATCTGATCCCCCCTTCCCTGTTCCATTCACGAATTGTGCGTGGGAAGAACGACTGCTTGTAAGTCTCCGTATTTGCTCTAATTTCTCGGATCTTTTCGTTGTGATCATTACGCGAGATATATGTGGGCGGTAGTAATATGTTGCCCATCTCTTCCCGGAATGTGCTCTCTCGTAATTTCGATAATAAACCTCTCCGTATTGCGTAACGCCTTTCTTGAAGTGTCCGCCACTGGAGCTTGTTCAGCATCTCCGTAACGCTCTCGCGCTGACTAAATGTCCCCATGACGAATCGCGCTGCTTTTCGCTGGATCATGTCTATCTCTTCTATTAATCCAACCTGGTAAGGGTCCCATACTGATGAGCAATACTCAAGAATCGGACGAACAAGCGTTTTGTAAGCTACTTCTTTCGTCGATGAGTCACATTTTCTTAGAATTCTTCCTATGAATCTCAACCTGGCGCCTGCTTTTCCCACTATTTGTTTTATGTGATCATTCCACTTCAGATCGCTCCGGATAGTAACTCCTAAGTATTTTACGGTCGTTACCGCTTCCAATGATTTACCACCTATGGCATAATCGTACTGGAATGGATTTCTGCCCCTATGTATGCGCATTATATTACATTTATCTACGTTTAGGGAAAGCTGCCAGCTGTCGCACCATGCATTAATCCTCTGCAGGTCCTCCTGGAGTACGTACGAGTCTTCTGATGTTGCTACTTTCTTGTAGACAACCGTGTCATCTGCAAATAGCCTCACGGAGCTACCGATGTTGTCAACTAAGTCATTTATGTATATTGTAAACAATAAAGGTCCTATCACGCTTCCCTGCGGTACTCCCGAAATTACCTCTACATCTGCAGATTTTGAACCGTTAAGAATGACATGTTGTGTTCTTTCTTCTAGGAAATCCTGAATCCAATCACAAACCTGGTCCGATATTCCGTAAGCTCGTATTTTTTTCACTAAACGTAAGTGCGGAACCGTATCAAATGCCTTCCTGAAGTCCAGGAATACGGCATCAATCTGCTCGCCAGTGTCTACGGCACTGTGAATTTCTTGGGCAAATAGGGCGAGCTGAGTTTCACATGATCTCTGTTTGCGGAATCCATGTTGGTTATGATGAAGGAGATTTGTATTATCTAAGAACGTCATAATACGAGAACACAAAACATGTTCCATTATTCTACAACAGATTGATGTAAGCGAAATAGGCCTATAATTATTCGCATCTGATTTATGACCCTTCTTGAAAATGGGAACGACCTGCGCTTTCTTCCAGTCGCTAGGTACTTTACGTTCTTCCAGCGATCTACGATAAATTGCTGATAGAAAGGGGGCAAGTTCTTTAGCATAATCACTGTAGAATCTTAAGGGTATCTCGTCTGGTCCGGATGCTTTTCCGCTACTAAGTGATAGCAGTCGTTTTTCAATTCCGATATCGTTTATTTCAATATTTTCCATTTTGGCGTCCGTGCGACGGCTGAAGTCAGGGACCGTGTTACGATTTTCCGCAGTGAAACAGTTTCGGAACACTGAATTCAGTATTTCTGCCTTTCTTCGGTCGTCCTCTGTTTCGGTGCCATCGTGGTCAACGAGTGACTGAATAGGGGATTTAGAACCGCTTACCGATTTTACATATGACCAAAACTTTTTTGGGTTCTTGTTTAGATTGTTTGCCAATGTTTTATGTTCGAATTCGTTGAATGCTTCTCTCATTGCTCTCTTTACGCTCTTTTTCGCTTCGTTCAGCTTTTCCTTATCAGCTATGATTCGACTACTCTTAAACCTATGATGAAGCTTTCTTTGTTTCCGTAGTACCTTTCGTACATGATTGTTATACCACGGTGGATCTTTCCCCTCGCTTTGGACCTTAGTCGGTACGAACTTATCTAAGGCGTACTGGACGATGTTCCTGAATTTTTTCCATTTTTGTTCCACATCCTCTTCCTCAGAAATGAACGTTTGATGGTGGTCACTCAGATATTCTGCGATTTGTGCCCTATCACTCTTGTTAAGCAAATATATTTTCCTTCCTTTCTTGGCATTTCTTATTACACTTGTAGTCATTGATGCAACCGCTGACTTATGATCACTGATACCCTCTTCTACATTCACGGAGTCGAAAAGTTCCGGTCTATTTGTTGCTATGAGGTCTAAAACGTTAGATTCACGAGTTGGTTCTCTAACTATCTGCTCGAAGTAATTCTCGGATAAGGCAGTCAGGATAATGTCACAAGAGTCTCTGTCCCTGGCTCCAGTTCTGATTGTGTGACTATCCCATTCTATACCTGGTAGATTGAAGTCTCCCCCTATTACAATAGTATGATCACGAAACTTCTTCACGACGTTCTGCAGGTTCTCTCTGAGGCGCTCAACTACTACGGTTGCTGATGCAGGTGGTCTATAGAAGCATCCGACTATCATATCTGACCCACCTTTGATACTTAACTTAACCCAGATTATTTCACATTCGCATTCGCTAATAACTTCACTGGATATTATTGAATTCTTTACTGCTATAAATACTCCTCCACCATTGGCGTTTATCCTATCCTTGCGGTATATATTCCATTCTGTGTCTAGGATTTCGTTACTGTTCACTTCCGGTTTTAACCAACTTTCCGTTCCTAATACTATATGAACAGCTTCATTGTCGATGGACAGAGTGGACCGTTGTAGCTTTCTCCACAAACTGGAAAATGGAGTCCCATTTCCGAAATGTTGGAGGGGATCGTAAGTTTCAGAATTTCCCTGATAACCAAGGGAAACCTTGATCGCGTCAGGGAATTGGAACTATTTTACCTTCTGCTGTGACGACGTCATGCAGTACTGAGAAGAAAGAAACATGGATATGTGTGACTGGTCAGTAACGAGAGACGACGACGACGACACAGAGAGTGTTGTGTCAGGGAAAATGCTTTGTGGTGATAGCATTGTAATGCGAGTTACAAAAAATGTCAGTTCACTTAGTTCGAAATTGAGTACAATTGTCGTGGCTGGTGGTCGCCTGGAGCTGTTTCGGATAGCTACGTGCTTCTCCTCTCAGTGCGACCGGAGTTGAAGAAGAGGTCCCAACTTGGGTGGGCACTCTAGTAACGAAATTACTGAGTTCTAGGGAGGCAACTGTCGCTGTCAGGCAGCTGAGTAAGCGTGGGCGCGCGCCCTGCAGCTGAAGTGGTTAGAGGAGGTGGAAACGGCTTCCCAAACAGCCGCTTGATGCTACCCTGGCTGGTGACACCGACCTGCCAGCTGCTACAATGCGAGCTCGCCTCTCATAGAGAACGTCGCAGCTGAAGCACTGTGTAGCGGTAAATACAGACGGAAGACTTCTTCATCAGTAAATTCATATACAATCCAAACTGGATTCACCCCGGATCCTTTATCATTAATCATCTAAGCAGGAAGATTGTTAAACTTTGTCTGGTATTTCTAGATATTCGACACGCTGTTTATTTACTACCACATGTCTACTTAGGAGAATACATTCTGTTGGATGTCTAAGCAGGTTTACGAGTAGATCGAAAATAACGCGGCAGGCAAGACGCAGTACGTCGTACTGGACAGAGTGTCATCTGCAGACCCTTAAGTAGTTTCTAGTGTGCCCCAAAGTACTGTGTTAGAACTTTTACTGCTCAACTGTATATTTTGGTGTTAGCAGATGGTATTAGCTGAAATCTCAGGCTTTCAGCCGATGATGCAGTTATCCGCGAAGAAATTCTACATGGTAAAAATTGCAGTGCTATACAGATTGAGTTGAAATATTATCACCCTGATGCAAAATAATAGTTTCAGTGCACAGAAATTCAAACAAAAAGTAGAAGCGTGGTGTCCATTGACTGCCACGTTAATGGTTCACAACTAAAGTTAGTCATCTGACACAAATACTTTGGAGTAACACTGCGTAAATAGATGGAATGTAACAACCAAGTTGGTAGTGGCTGAAGCAAAATCTAGTTACCGTTTATTCGCAGGACACCAGGAAACAGCAGTTTAACAACAAAAGAAATGGCATAATTGACGCAATGTGTTGGGAACCGTGACCTCTTTTGTTTTAGTAAAAAAACACTGTCTGGATCACAACTTCTTCTATTAACGACTACTGGTTTCAATTGCCGCTGCATATCATCCTCAGGTCTGCGCTGCAAAGCGCAGATTGTCAGCAGTGGTGTGAAACGCTGTGTACCGCTTTTGAAAAACTGAATTTAGCACCTCCAGATCTGAAGATATTTGTATATTAGAAGCAAACTGGTAAAGATATACAGGGTGTTACAAAAAGGTACCGCCAAACTTTCTGGAAACACTCCTCACACACAAATAAAGAAAAGATGTTATGTGGACATGTGTCCGGAAACGCTTAATTTCCATGTTAGAGCTCATTTTAGTTTCGTTCTTCCACCTACGCTCAATGGAGCACGTTATCATGATTTCATACGGGACATTCTACCTGTGCTGCCAGAACATGTGCCTTTACAAGTACGACACAACATGCGGTTCAGGCACGATGGAGTTCCTGCATATTTCAGTCGAAGTGTTCGTCCGCTTCTCAACAACGGATTCGGTGACCGATGGATTGGTAGAGGCGGACCAATTACATGGCCTCCACGCTTTCCTGACCTCAACCCTCTTGACTTTCATTTATGGGGGCATTTGAAAGCTCTTGTCTACGCAACCCCGGTACCAAATGTAGAGACTCTTCGTGCTCGTACTGTGGACGGCTGTGATACAATACGCCATTCTCCATGGCTGCATCAGCGCATCAGGGATTCCATGCGACGGAGGGTGGATGCATGTATCCTCGCTAACGGAGGACATTTTGAACATTTCCTGTAACAAAGTGTTTGAAGTCACGCTGGTACGTTCTGTTGCTGTGTTTTTCCATTCCATGATTAATGTGATTTGAAGAGAAGTAATAAAATGAGCTCTAACATGGAAAGTAAGCGTTTCCGGACACATGTCCACATAACATTTTTTCTTTATTTGTGTGTGAGGAATGTTTCCTGAAAGTTTGGCCGTAACTTTTTGTAACACCCTGTATATTAGAAGCAAATATACTGTATGTATATTAGAAGCAAGTCGGTGAATATCTGGAATGGTTCTTTACCGATTTCCTTCTAATTTTTACACGAGACTCTAATAAATTTTCACAACACCCTAATAAACATTCAGACGGACATAGGCTAAATATTTTTAAGCAACAATATACAGTTTTCTGTTAAACCATGTGCGAAAAAAAGTGTTGCCCTGTGCTGTAACAATGTATGGTTTAGTTTTCTTTCTCGCACACAGTTTTAACTACCACAGCAGGGCATTTAATTAAACCATTACTCAAATTATTTCCCCCGCATTTATTCTTTCTCCTTTTATGTAATTTTGAACAAAAATTGTAGACACAACAATGTAATGTTTTGTTCTCATCCTCGCACTCGACTTTAAGAGAAAACACGATAACCATATTTATAGTTTACTGCCTTATGACTATAATATTGCTACGGATGGCGAATCGTTCGAAACTTGGTGCCATTTATTAATTAAAACCATTTGTTAATTAAAGCTATAAGTACAGTCACTGAATCTCATATGCTCACACATCCAGCAGCTGGAGAAGCTTCTGTCGTATACGAATGACACCAACCGATTTTCCCTCTCATTTTAAGCGACTTACGTCCCACTCAAGGTTTTGTGTGCAACAACCTTAAACAAGGCTCGAGGTGAGGTCAGACAGAGGGAGGGAAAGGTAATAAACAGAGAGAGCGGGGGGGGGGGGGGTGCGGATGGACAAAAAAGGGGAAAAGGAGACGGACGGAGGGGGCGGAGGAGATGGAGAGAAAGAGGGGGAAGAGGAAAGTGACAGAGAGAGGGTGAGAAGGTGATTGGCCGGCGATGGTGGGGGGAGGGGGAGGAGATAGATAGAGGCGGGAGAGTAGAAGATGGACAGAGGGGGGGGGGGACGAGATAGACAGAGAGATGGGAGACAAGGAGATTAGGAAGTTATCCAATTCCAATAAAAGCTGCAATGCAGACGTTGTTTGTTTATTTACCATAGAACAAGTTACATACAAAACACTTGTACTGCCCTTATTTTAGTACTACTGAAGCGTATGGGCCCATCCTACTAGGTCGGACTAAACGCGGACATCGAAAGTGTACGAAGAATGGCGGTACGAATGGTCACAGGCTATTTCGTGAGAGTGCGCCACAGAAATGTTAACATATCTTCACTAGATTCACGATGTCGTACACAATGCGAGAACCTTCTTAGAAAGAAGGAAGAACCGACATTCATGCAAGAAACTAGGAATACAACGTGTCTATCCTGCAGATAATATCAGGCAAATCCTCTCACAGGGGCGCACAAGCAGTCATTCTTCCCACAATCCATATATTGGTCGATCGGGAAGAAACATTTATGTGTGGCACAATAAAAAGTACACTCTGGTACACACTACATAGTGATTCGCAGAGCATAGATGTACTTGTGGACAAAATCCTCTATAAGCGCACATTATCTTGGGAAATATTATGCAGTTTCAGTGTGTCATGGGTTGGTAGTTCGGAAGTGTTCTAATATCAAACGCACCTCTTATTTTTTTAATTTTTGTACGACGAAAATCCCGTTGTAGAGTGTATGACTCTTTTGGCGGGGAGTCCCCTTATGGATAATTAGACCGCCTGCTGCAATTCTTTTTGACGCCACTTCGGTGACTTGGCTTGGAATCGAATCCGGAGCCTCATGATAGAGAGTCGGCAATGCTAAGTACAAGACCACGAGCTGGTGACTACGTTCACAAAGCATAACAAACAATGTATTACGGCATCGTGCCCACCAGAAAAAAAACACAGCTTCATGGAAGTTGCTGTATACTGGGCACCATCGTGTCTTTGTAGCACGTTATATCGCATGTGGATAGATTTACCGATTGTTTTCATCCAGAAAATAACGTGTTACAACGAACTGCACGGCGCACGAGCGAATGTGAAATTCCCGTGCGAGCCATCAGTTGCGAGGAAATGTGTACTGCTGCATTATCTGATCGTTGTAACAGCGGTTCCTAATCAACAGGAGTGTTATTAGCTGGGAGCCAGGTCTAGCTGCTCGAAGTCTGCACAACATTAATTACGTATCTTCCTCGAAGCTCGCTAATTAAGCCGGTGTATACAGTGACATTATCTCGATGTAAAGTGTAGAACTTTAAAGTGCTGTGTATAAATAAGAAATTAAGAGGAATACCCCAGAAACAGGCACATTTCAAGATTTTTAAGGTGATAGCGGTCCGCAAGTTAACACACGGTGGTGAGATTAGGAAATTACCCAGAACAGAGAAGAGGCAGTTAAAAGATGTCGAAATGATATTTTGAAGGTCAAATGATATTTTGAACGTCTGTGGCAGGTTATACTTTCAACGATGAGGGCACAACAAATTTAAATTGCAGATGGTAGAATATACAACGACAAACTAAAATGGACAGTCGAACGATTGGACAATAACAGAACTGCATAGGTCTTGCTAGGACTGCAAGTTGCTGCGCACTTTAACACGCCCACTTCTGGGACGGGGATGTATGCCGCCTCGGGATCGAACCCATCTGCCGGATCAACGACAAGGGGTCAGTGTGCCGGTCGGCCTGTATGTGATTTTTAGGCTGTTTCCCACAGTCCATTACGCGAATACTAGGCTGGTTCTCACGTATCGCTTCACATACACGCTACGCATATATTTAGAACACTTTCTCACACTTGCACACAGAATTTACTCTTTATACAGTCCGACTGGGTACACTGCTCCTGTCCTGGGAGATGACCTTAGCTGTTTGGTCTCCATAAACTCTTCCTCAGCAGGACTGCGGAACGTAGGAAAACCTGACACCAGATAGATGACAGTTCCGCTTGAAACGGTAACAGACCAACAGGCCTAAGCCACAGAGGTGACGGTTATGACGAGCTACTACGTATAACATTTAATGAAGCAAAGATGGTCAAATTATATACAGGGTTATTACAAATGATTGAAGCGATTTCACAGCTCTACAATAACTTTATTATTTGAGATATTTTTACAATGCTTTGCACACACATACAAAAACTCAAAAAGATTTTTAAGCATTCACAAATGTTCTATATGTGCCCCTTTAGTGATTCGGCAGACATCAAGCCGATAATCAAGTTCATTACACACTCGGCGCAGCATGTCCCCGTCAATGAGTTCGAAAGCGTCGTCGATGCGAGCTCGCAGTTCTGGCACGTTTCTTGGTAGAGGAGGTTTAAACACTGAATCTTTCACATAACCCCACAGAAAGAAATCGCATGGGGTTAAGTCGGGAGAGCGTGGAGGCCATGAATGAATTGCTGATCATGATCTCCACCACGACCGATCCATCGGTTTTCCAATCTCCTGTTTAAGAAATGCCGAACATCGTGATGGACGTGCGGTGGAGCACCATCCTGTTGAAAGATGAAGTCGGCGCTGTCGGTCTCCAGTTGTGGCATGAGCCAATTCTCCAGCATGTCCAGGTACACGTGTCCTGTAACGTTTTTTTCGCTGAAGAAAAAGGGGCCGTAAACTTTAAACCGTGAGATTGCACAAAACACGTTAACTTTTGGTGAATTGCGAATTTGCTGCACGAATGCGTGAGGATTCTCTACCACCCAGATTCGCGCATTGTGTCTGTTCACTTCACCATTAAGAAAAAATGTTGCTTCATCACTGAAAACAAGTTTCGCACTGAACGCATCCTCTTCCATGAGCTGTTGCAACCGCGCCGAAAATTGAAAGCGTTTGACTTTGTCATAGGGTGTCAGGGCTTGTAGCAATTGTAAACGGTAAGGCTTCTGCTTTAGCCTTTTCCGTAAGATTTTCCAAACTGTCGGCTGTGGTACGTTTAGCTCCCTGCTTGCTTTATTCGTCGACTTCCGCGGGCTACGCGTGAAACTTGCCCGCACGCGTTCAACCGTTTCTTCGCTCACTGCAGGCCGACCCATTGATTTCCCCTTACAGAGGTATCCAGAAGCTTTAAACTGCGCCGAATGGAGTTAGCAGTTGGTGAATCTTTGTTGAACTTCGTCCTGAAGTGTCGTTGCACTGTTATGACTGACTGATGTGAGTGCATTTCAAGCACGACATACGCTTTCTCGGCTCCTGTCGCCATTTTGTCTCACTGCGCTCTCGAGCACACTGGCGGCAGAAACCTGAAGTGCGGCTTCAGCAGAACAAAACTTTATGAGTTTTTCTACGTATCTGTAGTGTGTCGTGACCATATGTCAATGAATGGAGCTACAGGGAATTTATGAAATCGCTTCAATCATTTGTAATAGCCCTGTAGATTTGATCACAAACACATCAGTCAGAATACTGTTACTGTTATCAAGTTAAAGATTTTTGCACTCACCTGATGGCGTCAATCATCTGGAGGCCCATGTTGACGCAGTTGCAGGCGTGGTTGGGCCGCGACACGGGCAGCCCGGACACGCAGTAGTAGCAGTCGCCCAGGATCTTGATGCGCATGCACTGGTTGTCCTGCAACAAGCAACGAATTGGCACGCCAAGTACTGATAAGTCAAGTACCATTATTGTTCACGATACTTGATAAACACAGGAATTACTGCGTAAAAAGGAACACCTTGTTATTTCGTAAAAGTTTCAAGATATAGAAAACAAACGGTAGTAAAGCAGGAGCAGGTGATTTTGTTAACTATTTATTTCCAGTACCTGTCGGGATACGGAAGCAAGTATTTTTTTTTAATGAAATAGTAAATGATCTTAAGGGTACTCTGTTATGCCGGAGCCAAGGTAGCCCCTGAGGGCCCGCAACTCATATTACACCACAGAGGACAGGCTTGGCTATGTCCAAGGCGTACCAAAAGCACCATGGTAAACACCGGCTATTTACATACAAGACAATGGAAACAGATATTCCGAGCACTATTTCCTGCAGGGGGAGCTCGAGCTATGGCCTGCAGGAAGTATCACTACGCCAAAACCTGATTGGCTGGAGACAGCTATTTAGCGGCTAGAACCAGCCCCGAAGTTCAGTTCACTCCAGATGCCGACCTCGTGGACTTCGACCGCTGAAGATTACGTCTTCGTCTCTAAATTGGACTTTTACTAGTGTGTGTGTGTTACCACGAACCTTTGTGGAAAATTAGTAGTGAACTGTTGTTTGCCTCAGTTAGGAGACTTTTCCTGGCATCGTTATTGTTACCTTTCTTCTGTTGTTCAGTCACCAACCTTGTAAACGAAAGTTGTGTTTGTGAAAAACTGCGAATTGTCAGTCACAACATACTCTAACGCTACTCCAACGCTCCTGAATAGACAAGAACAGTGACATAGCACTTCTTAACACGGGCATTGAAACCTTTCGCAATTACATTTGAAAGAAGTGCTACAATGTGAGACAAACCGACTAGAATTCGCTAACGCGTTGTAAACACCTCCAAGCGGTGTTTTCATGATCAGTTCCGTCGTTAACATAGCATTACGCTACGAGAATTTAGATCTTTGCACAAAACAGTCTAAGCATAAGGACTGAACATCGTTTGAAAAATTTGCAGGACTCTTCTTATTTACTAAAAACATTGCTCCATCTACAAAAATTTTCAGTTTCTTCAGTATACACTGCCGGGAAAAAATTACTACGCCTGGAAAGACGACGCAGATTTTGATCCGATGACGGCATATGCCACCTGGGGGATAGTAGATGTACTGATATTGTTGTAGTTTAGTCCGGGAAGTGGTCAGGTAGAGTCAAATCATGTCTGTAAGCTTAAGAACTATGAATTTTTGGTGGGGACGGACTTCAGACACTGGAAAAGCAGACCTTAGCGGAACAATACTGGAGTCAAGTGGTGTCGAGTGAAGAACCGAAGGGAGCTATTCTGGACACTTGGATGTGCGTTCTGGAAGAAGGCAGACCTACCTCTGCTATGTGTGGTTTTTGGTGGAGTTGGTGACAGATTCTGCGCGGTGGACGAGCGCCACCAAATTTTATTTTCTGAATGGACTTCATATTTCGAGATGTCTAAATGTACTGCAGTATAGGACTCTTTTTTTTTCCATTTCTATTGCAGCACTAAGGATAGACACAGTTTCAGACAGTTTTCTTTGTATCGCATGTATTAATCTGCAACACATCATGTTGAATTGTGAACTGTTTAGAGTGAGAGGTGGCATGAGCCCCCTCTCATATTTTTCTGAGTAATTCGATCTTCCTCTCTAATTGCATGTGGTGAAAAGTCGCTATTCCTTCACACGCGGACTTCCCACGCAGAGTCTCTCGTCACCCGGGTGGTCCGGTGACAGGCGGGCTCTGCGTATCTTGAAAGGGTTAAGCCGACAGGTGTGAGGGAGTCAAGTGAATGCTTTCCAGACACCGACATTGTCATAAGAGCGGCGGCGACACGCCCACAGGGGCCTGACGGAGCAGCTGGGCTAGAGATTCCGTTACTTCGCAGAAACTTAGTGAAAACCGTTTCTGGCGGGCTACCAGCGAGGCGTGGGGAAGACTTGTGCTCCCAGCCAAGCGAAGTCACACAGTAACTCCGATACAGTCAACTTTAGCCAAAACTGCTCAAGACAGACAACATAGGCCGCTTGTACACAGAACGCTCAATTGCCAACTGTACACGGAAAGTTACGCTGAAGTCGGAACTTCAGCAACTTCGTCAGTTACAATTAAATAAAAGTATATTAGACAGCCAACGGGAGGCAGGCTGTCCAGAGCAGCGAGAGCTCAGTCTTGTAACCTACTCCAACCGAAAGGCGAGAGCCGACTCTCACAAGAGCACCCGTACAAACCGAACACATAACGTTTCCGCCCCCACGACAGTGGCCGTGGTTAAACGTTCCAATCAGCAACTCGAAAACCGGCGGAAAATTCCACTCTATTGCCGAAGCATTACCTTTCCACCAATGGAGATTCTATGCGCCAATTTCTGCGCCGATTTTGCTACGTCACGGAGCTATGCCCTGAGCAAGCCAATCACAGTTACGATTTTGCAGAAAACGCGGGTATTAGCCCGCCAAGACTGCCTGGGAACACAAGTCTTTCCCACGCCTCGCTGGTAGCGTCAGTGATTGTGTAGCGCGCCTTCTTCGTCTCCGTCAGAGGTGCATTTGTATTGCTAGGAAGCCTTTAGTCTGGAACAACCAGAACAGGATAATTTGTTTCGGGCTATTCTCGCGACATTATCATCACCACGATGGGACGTCGAAGCAACCTGCCATCGCCTCCGGTACGCCAGATCGTGTTCTTGCAGTTAAGAAGACAGATTGGTAATGTATGTCTGCAGCACTGGTAGATTAGTGATTTTGCTAGGTGATAATCAGAGCTCAGCAGAGCACGCCTGTTCGTCTTTTTCTTTGTTCAGTCTTGGGTGTTCATTGTCTGAGTTCTTACTACTGTAGCAGGAATTAATGTTGGGTTGGCTGTGTGTTTCTCTTACGATTTGAGTTGCAAGGAATTGGCTCCACATACTACTTCGTCACAAATGTCACAACCTAGTTTAGGGACAACTTCACCTTCACAGCATTTATTTGAGTATCCAATTTCAGCCAATTTGATGTATTGTAAATGTTTTATGTGTTTTGTTTATTATTTTGAGTTTAGTCATAATAAATCATATTGTCATTTTGGACAGAACTGTCATTCTGTTAATCGGTAGAGCAACCCTTTCATTTCTCACTACATTAATGAAACTTTCCGTTATTTAACTTATTTATCAAATTAAATTATTGCAGGTGCCAAACTCTTTTCTACTCCACTTGCAGGGTCCATTACAGTCAGTTCGCGTTTCTTTTTAATCCATGTGCAACAGCAAAAGTCAGAGTTAGAATGGGCGGGGTGGGCTTAGAGCATCATTTATATATGAAGATTCTAAAAGAATTTGGTGTTAAATACACTGCTAGCCCCGGCACCTCGCAAGGGCTGCTGAATATTTTGTGCACTGTGATTACGAAATGGATTTAGTTTTCGCATGTCTTTGCTGACTATTTAGTTTGGGAATTTTGGTATCATTCTCGAAACGCTCTTAACGTAAATTTATTGCATTTGATAAGGGTATTACCTGTCTGTATTTTACATGAATATGTAGTACAATTTCCCGTTTGAGATGTCATTTCATGAGTAAACATTATCCACCATAATCCCCTGTCTTTTATATCAATTACAGGAGTCAGAATAGACCTTTCGTTATTAAATTATTCATTTAACTTTTACTTTGTGTTTCTGTATAACTCGAAATTCTAGCCAATGCACAGACTATTTGACCGCAGGGTCTCATCTAAAGGTTATTATTTCCAGCGAAACAGTTGCGGGACGTGAAAGCAGACGTGAGCCCAAGTACCTAAAATATGGGAAACCACAGGTAAAGACGCAACTGGTTGCTTGTATAGGATGCTGTTTGGAAGAGCAGCTACACTAGCAGTAACCGTTAGACACCGTCGAACGTCCACGAGAAAGTCGGTGTTATACAGGGTAGCTGGTCCTGCTCAGCCCGTATGCAGGGCGAGGCTGCAAAAACAGCCAGCCGCAATGTAACCAGAATGAGTAAATAAATCGAGGTGTGGTTCTTCGCTAATTTTTTAGTGGACAACCTGGCGAATTTTCTGACGTACGCAAGTAATTTTCAACTTGTACAGATGGGGACTCCCCTCATGAGCCGTGGATGGTTCAAATGGCTCTGAGCACTATGGGACTTAACATCGGAGGTCATCAGTCCCCTAGAACTTAGAACTACTTAAACCTAACTAACCTAAGGACATCACACACATCCATGCCCGAGGCAGGATTCGAACCTGCGACCGTAGTGGTCGCGCGGTTCCAGACCGAAGCGCCTAGAACCGCTCGGCCAGACGGGCCGGCCCATGAGCCGTGGACCTTGCCGTTGGCGGGGAGGCTTACGTGCCTCAGCGATATACCAGGGTTGCCCAGTAAGTAATCCACCGCATTTTTTCCTCAACAATTCTTTATTGAATATAATGAGAATTCACACACGAAAGAATGGTGTTTTATCTACACATCCTATTTTTCCACGTAGTCTCCATCACATTCTATGGCCTTCCTCCAGCGCGAAGCAAGGACGTGCATGCCCTGTCGGTGTCAATCCTTGAATATGCAAGAGTGCGGTTAATTGCATCCACACTTCCTTTGCTGACTGACAGATGCAGCGACAACCGCCGAGTCGTAATGCGTACGTCTTCGCGAATGACGTCAGCTGGCTGCAGCACGTCAGGTGTGACAGCCGTGGATGGCTCCCGCGACCGCTGCAAATCGTGAAGCTCTGCCGAACCGCCTTCTGACGAACTCACCCTCCTTGCCCAGCGACTAACTGTACTTCTGTCGACAGCAGATGCTCCATAGACTTTGCACAGCGTTTGTGAATATTCCCAAAAGTTTCTTTCTCTGCGGTGAGAAATTCAATGAAGGCACGTTGCTTGTAACGTACATAACCTGTAGACGCCTTTTTGAAACTGTCCTGCAACTACGCTACCTGTCGGAAGTGAAGGAAACTTGGCGCGCTCACTCAGGAGACTTCACATAATACACACGCAACGTTTCGCACTCGTATCACTGTTTTCGGGTGAGGAAAAAAAATGCGGTGAATTACTTTCTGGGCAATCCGCGTAGATAGCCGACTGTAAGTGCAACCACAACCGAGTAGTATATGTTGAGAGGTCAAACAAGGGTGTGGTTCCGGAAGAGGGCAGCACCTTTTTAGTAGTTGCACGGGTAACAGTCTGGATGGTTGACTGACCTGGCCTTGTAACACTAACCAAAACGGCCTTGCTGTGCTGGTACTATGAACGGTTGAAAACAAGGAGAAATTATAGCCGTAATTTTTCCCGAGGGCAAGGAGGTCTACTGTATGGTTAAATGATGATGGCGTCCTCTTGGGTAAAATATCCCGGAGGTAAAACAGTCCTCCATTCAGATCTCCAGGTGAGGATACTCATGAGGGTGTCGTTATCAGGAGAAACAAAACTGGCGTTCTACGGATCGGAGTGTGGAATATCAGATCCTTAATCGGGCAGGTAGGTTAGAAAATTTAAGAAGGGAAATGGATAGGTTAAAGATAGATATAATGGCAGTTACTCACGTTATATGGCAGGACAAACAGGACTTCAGGTCTGGTGAATACAGCGGTATAAATACAAAATTAAATAGGGGTAATGCAGAGGTAAGTTTAATAACAGGTAAGTAAGCAGGAACGCGGGTAAGCTATTATGAACAGCATAGTGAACGCATTATTGCAGCCAAGATAGACACGATACCCACACCTACCGCAGTAGTACAAGTTTATATGCCAACTAGCTCCGCACATGTAGAAGAGACTGAGGAAGTGTATGATGAGACCAGAGAAATTATTCAAATAGTTAAGGGACACGAAAATTTTATAGTCATGGGGGACTGGAATTCGGTATTAGGAAAAGTAGGTGAATATGGACCGGGGGGAAGGAATGAAAGAGGAAACCGCCTGGTAGAATTTTGCACAGGGTATAATTTAATCTTGTGCGGTTGGTCCCGGCGGAGGTTCGAGTCCTCCCTCGGGCATGGGTGTGTGTGTTTGTCCTTGAGATAATTTAGGTTAAGTAGTGTGTAAGCTTAGGGACTGATGACCTTAGCAGTTAAGTCCCATAAGATTTCACACACATTTGAACATTTTTGAACATATTATTTAATCATAAATATTATATCGCTTAAGAATCATGAAGGAAGGTTGTATATGTGGAAGAGACTCGGAGACACCAGAAGATTGAATATGTAATGGTAAGAGAAAGATTTCGGAACCGGGTTTTAAATTGTAAGACACATCCAGAGGTAGATGTGGACTCTGACCGCAGTTTATTGGTTCAGAACTGCAGATTAAAACTGAAGAACCCGGAGACGATTGACAAGAACTGGGGAAAGGACTACAACAGAAGAAGAATGGGTAGCTTTGAAACATGAAATAGTGAAGGCAGGAGAGGATCAAGTAGGTAAAAAGACGAGGACTAGTAGAAATCTTTCGGTAACACAAGAGATATTAAATTTAACCGATGAAGGGCGTACATATAAAAAATGAAGTAAATGAAGCAGGTGAAAGACAATACAGACGTCTAAAAAATGAGATCCACAGACAGTGAAAAATGTCTTAGCAGGAATGGCTAGAGGACAAATGTAAGGATGTAGGGGCACATATCAATGGGGGTAAGATTGATGCTGCCTACAGGAAAGTTACAGAGACCTTTGGAGAAAAGAGAACCACCTGTATGAATATCAAGAGCTCAGATAAAAAAAAACAAGTACTAAGCAAAGAAGGAAAATCAGAAAGGTTGAAGGAATACACACAGGGTCTATACAAGAGAGATGTATCTCAGGGCAATATTAAGGAAACAAAAGAGGACGTAGATAAAGATGAGATATGATACAACGTGAAGAATTTGACAAAAAAATGAAAGACTTAAGTCATAACAAGGCTCGGGGAGTAGACAATATTCCGTTGGAACTACCGATAGCCTTGGGAGACCCAGCCATGACAAAACTCATCAATCTGGTGAGCAACATGTATGAGACACGCGAAATAGTCTCTAACTTCAAGAAGAATGTAGTAATTCCAGTTCCAAAGAAAGCAGGTGCTTACAGGTGTGAAAATTACCGAACTATCAGTCTAATAAGTCATGGTTGCAAAATACTAACAAAGAATACTTTACAGAAGAATGAAAAAAACTGGTAGGAGCCTCCTCGGGGAAGATCAGTTTGGATTCCGGAGAAATGTAGGAACACACGAAGCAATAGTGGCCCTGCGATTTCTCATGGGAGATAGGAGAAGGAAAGGCAATCCTACTTTTATACCCTTTGTAGACTTAGGGAAAGCTTTTGACAATGCTGACTGGAATACTCTCTTTCAAATTCTAAAGGTAGGGGTAAAATACAATTAGGGAAAGGCTATTTCAAATTTGTAGAAAAACCAGATGGCAGTTATAAGAGTAGAAGAGCACGAAAGGGGAACAGAGGTTGAGAAGGTAGTGAGACAGGCTTATAGTCTATCCCCGATGTTATTCAACCTGTATATTGAGCAAGCAGTCAAGGAAACAAAAGAAACATTTGGAGTAGTAATTAAAGGCCAGGCAGACGAAACTGAAACTTTGAGATTTGCTGATGACATTGTAATTCTGTCAGAGACAGCAAAGGACTTGGAAGAGCAGTTGAACGGAATGGACAGTATCTTGAAAAGAGGATATAATGTGAACATCAACAAAATCAAAACAAGGATAATGGAATGTAGTCGAATTAAATGAGGTGCTGCCGAAATGAGACACTTAAAGTAGTAGATGGGTTTTGCTTTTTGGGAAGGAAAATAACTGATGAAGGTCGAAGTAGGGACGATATAAATGTAGAGTGGCAATGGCAAGGAAAGCGTTCCTGAAGAAGAGAAATTTGTTAACACCACGTATAGATTTAAAAGTATAGAAGTGTTTTCAGAAACCATTTGTGTGGACTGTAGCCATGTATGGAAGTGAAACATGGACGATAAATAGTTTGGACAAGAAGAGAATAGAAGCTTTTGAAATGTGGTGCTACAGGAGAATGCTGAAGATGGGATAGGTAGATTACGCAACTCATGAGGTGGTACTGAACATAATTGGGGGAGGAGAGAAATTTGTGGTATAACTTGACTAGAAGAAGGGATCGGTTGGTAGGTCACATTCTGAGACATCAAGGGATCACCAATTTTGTACTGTAGGGAAGTCTGGGAGGTAAAAATGCCAAAGGGAGACCAAGAGATGAATACATTAAGCAAATACAGTAGGATGTAGGTTGCAGCAGTTACTCTGAGATGAAGAGGCTTTCACAGGATAGAGTAGCATGGAGAGCTGCATCAAACCAGTCTCTGGACTGAGGACCACAACAACAGCAGATGAGGATTTGTGATACAGATTTTGGTTTCTTTTCTGTGGCATTGGAAGGCCCCTTAGAAGCGCACTTTAACAACGTAATATGTGCGGTCCTTGATCAAATAATAGCAAGATAACAGAGCCTTAAATCACTCAAGACACTCGCTACATAACGATGTTGAATAAAGAACAGAACTTGTTGAAATTCCCCGGACTTATCGCAGTACAGACACGGCATATAAGCCATTTCATTACCTCCGGATTCGTCGGTGTTTGCCTTTAGCCCTCACGTTTTAAATAGAGCGCTCAAAGACCTGTATGTTTGGGGGGCAGGCAGGTTATTTTGAATACTGAACGACCAGTTCAACGATTCCCACATGTTCTGCAACGATGATCTGTAATTTTTTGTGCAGAAGGGGTGAGACATACGTCATGTCCATATCACATTAACTGTCTTATGACCAGGGCGATCTCTCCCAAAAAAAAAAAAATGCTACAGCAGATCGGTTAGGAACGGAAGATAGTTTTCGATATTGAGGGACCAATGATGTGATTCTTGAAACGCGGACACCACACATTGACAGACCGTTTGTTACCCACTTCTATCAACCACAGTGGGTTTTCACGGACGGGCACTGCATACTGCAGAAACTGCTTTGCTCATGGTTTGTAAACGATGCTTCATCTGTTAGCAACACCTTGCATAGGAGGGTCGCATTACTTTGGAGTTTTCGTAGACATCATTCACAGAACTGCAACCGATTTTGAAAGTTACTGCCATGAAAGTGTTGTAGGAGCCAGTTGTGGAAAAGATGAAATGCGTTGGATATGCGGTATTCGCGGAACACCCGCAGCCTGCCTCTAACTGACATGTTCATTTTGTGTTACTGTTGTTAAAACGTTTGCTATATTTCTCGCATCAGCTGCTGCTTTTGCTTGGTTTTTTTTATTCTTCACACTACCAGTTTCTTGCATTTTTATATAATGTTTGCAAAAGAAAGCGAAAGTTAGCACTTTCACGATAGCTTTCGGTGTACAACTGCACTACTGCTCTAACAGTTTGGCAACATTCACCGTAAATGAACACACAACAGCTTTTGCTACTGTCGTACACATTGCGAATACAGTAGTTGCACGAGCAATTGAAGGGTACAGGGGAATGGTGAAAACATCATAGCCTTTATGCAGTGCATTTTAAATTAGAGTAATTTTTCAACCTTAAGAGAGTTTATTGTTTTAAATGTTGGTCATCTTGGGTTTTCAAAATTGGTTACACACCTATGCTTAGCTGCGGCTTATATTTTTACTGATAGCAAACTTCATTGTTGTTCAATGAACTCTATTGCACTGGAATGCAGACAGGCAGTTTACATTTCGAGATGGAATTAACCGATAGACGGGGTGGGTGTCTATCGGTTCCCCTTGGTGCCATGTATCGCAAACATATACATGGAACACTTCGAAAAAATGGCTCTCGAAACGGTGCGCCTGAAACCGAAGGTATTTTACCACTACGTGGACGACATGTTCGTGATTTGGCCACATGGCTAAGAAAATCTACAAGAATTCCTTAACCATCTCCAAACAGTTTAAAATTCACCATGAAGGTGGAAGAAAACGGATGCCTGCCTTTTCTCGACATCATGATAAAGAAGAAGACTGACAGCACGTTAGGTTATTCTGTTTATAAGAAGAAGACACTAACCGACCTGTACCTCAACGCTAGTAGTTGCCACCATGTAGCACAGCGCAAATCCGTGTTCACCACCTTGGTGCGCAGAGCACGAGACATGCGACAAGGAGAGTCTACCTGCCGAACTGCAGCACTTGAGAAAACCTTTCGCGAGAACAGCTTTTCTGAGACGAAGATAAGACGCGGTTTCCAACCGAGCAAGAAGAGGAGTGAAGACGTACATGAAAAGGACACAAAGCGCTTGAAGTTCTTTCCGTATGCTGGCTGCCCTTGGCAAAGATCATCAGGATGTTAAAGAAGAGCAACATTAAAACCATCTGCCGCTCATCGGCCAAAATCAGTAACATGCTGGGTTCAGTGAACTATAAACCGCCGAACTGCTGCACTTAAACCTTTCGCCAGAACGGCTTTTCTGAGACGAAGATAAGACGCGCTTTCCAACCGAGCAAGAAGGCCCTCTGCTGTTAATGATTTACATAAATGATCTAGGTGACAATCTGTTCAGCCCCCTTAGATTGTTTGCAGATGACGCTGTAATTTACCGTCTAGTAAAATCGTCAGACGATCAATTTCAACTACAAAATGATCTAGAGAGAACTTCTGCAGGGTGCGAGAGGCAGCAATTGACACTAAACAAAGAAAAGTTGGAGGTCATCCACATGGGTACTAAAAGAAATCCGATAAATTTTAGGTATACGATAAATCGCACTAATCTAAGGGCTCTCAATTCGACTAAATACCTAGGAATTACAATTACGAGCAAGTTAAATAGGAAAGAGCAAATAGATAATATTCTGGGGAAGGCGAAAAAAAACTGCACTTTGTTGGCAGAACACTTATAAGGTGCGACAAACCCTCTAAAGAGACAACCTACATTACACTTGACCGTCCTCTGCTGGAATATTGCTGCGCAGTGTGGGGTCCTTACCAGGTAGGATTGACAGAGGGCATCGAAAAAGTGCAAAGAAGGGCAGCTCGTTTCGTGTTATCGCGCAATAGGGGTGAGAGTGTCACTGATATGACACGCGAAGTGGTGTGGCAGTCACTGAAACAGAGGCTGTCTTCTCTGCAGCGAGATCTATTTACGAAATTTCAATCACCAACTTTCTCTTCCGAATGCGAAAATATTTTGTTGGCATCCACCTACGAAGGGAGAAATGAATATCATAATAAAATAAGAGAAATCAGAGTTCGAACGGAAAGATTTAGGTGTTCCTTTTTCCCACGCGCCAACGGCCTTTCCGCAGTGGTAACATCGGTTCCCGTCAGATCACCAAAGGTAAACGCTGTCGGGCTGGGCTAGCACTTGGATGGGTGACCATCCGGTTTGCCGAGCACTGTTGGCAAGCGGGGTGCACTCAGCCCTTGTGAGGCAAACTGAGGAGCTACTTGCTTGAGAAGTAGCGGCTCCGGTCTCGGAAACTGACATACGGCCGGGAGAGCGGTGTGCTGACCACATGCCCCTCCATACCCGCATCCAGTGACGCCTGTGGGCTGAGGATGACACGGCGGCCGGTCGGTTACGTTGGGCCTTCATGGCCTGTTCGGGAGGAGTAGTAGTAGTTTTTCCCACGCGCCATTCGAGAACTGAATGGTACAGAAGTAGTATGAAAATGGTTCGATGAACCCTCTGCCAGGCATTACGTGTGAAGTGTAGAGTAACCATGTAGATGTAGATGTAGATGTAGATGAAAATACAGGCACCTAGAGTCTACAGCATCAGATGCGAGTGTGGCAAACAGTACATCGGCCAGACGCAGCGACCTATATCCTAGCGCTACTCAGAACACGTAAGGAGCGTTCACCTCGTACCAAACGGACAAATCTGCAGTGGCGGAACACAGTCTCAAGGAAAACCATATGTTTGGTTTCGAACAAACGAAGCTGCTGTGCACGGCGAAAGGGTTCTGGGATTCGATCTTTAAAGAGGCTGTGGAGATAAAAGACCATGATAACGTTGTCAACCGAGATAGCGGTTACCAACTTAGCAGCGCAGGGGATGCAGCGATTGCAAAATACCACAAGAACGCTCCAATGCGAAACCAGCGAAGGCAGCAGACGGAATGGACAGGCGTCACCTGGAGGCGACGCCCGCACCCTCCAGCACGCAGGGAGCCCCCACGACCACCGGCGACGACTCTGCCTCCCCCTCCCCCCCCCCCCCCCCCCACAGGAAGCAGCGACACCCCCTCCGGAGGTGTGCGATTGGCGCTACCGACGCAAACGATGCAGAGGAACCTGCGGTCCATCGGCTATAAGGAACCGGACAGGACACGAACCTGACACTCCGCCTGAAGATGATAAGTAGGAAACGTGTTGAAACGTTACCGCAGAAGGCGCCTTGATTCGGCTCATAACCCGAGAAGACTTCATCATCGACATTCACTGAGAAAGTTATGAAAATGCTACAGCTATTTATCAGACTAGAGAAAACAAAACATCTAAATATGCTACACTTCATGATGCGAGTAAACGCATAAAAGCAATGCGTCAAATTCTTGGTGAAGACTGAAAATGTAGAAAACAGTGTTTTCCGAAAATTTCAAAACATGTATGTGATGTATTAACCCAAGAGTTCAATTTACTTAAAAATAAGAATGTACCGAGTGTTCAGTTGTGTTCACTAATTTCAGTTTTGCCAGTGAAATGAAGAACATGGAAAGCAGGAGATGGGAACCTCACAAGGGAACCTCCCCATCGTACCTACCTCAGATTTAGTTATAAGTAGGCACAGTGGATAGGCCTTGAAAAACTGAACACAGATCAATCGATAAAACGGGAAGAAGTTATGTGGAACTATGAAAAAATAAGCAAAATATACAAACTGAGTAGTCCATGCGCAAGATAGGCACAAGGATAGTGTGAGCTCAGGAGCGCCGTGGTCCCGTGCTTAGCGTGAGCAGCTGCGGAACGAGAGGTCCTTGGTTCAAGTCTTCCCTGACGGGGGTGCGATGGGGAGGTACCCTTGTCAGGTACCAGTCTTACTCCTGCAAGTTGAGTGTACAGAGGGACGGAAAAGTTATTGAAATTTCAGTTTGTTACAGAGCCCTTTTATGAGTGTGCATGGTATAGCAAACCTGAATATGTTGACAATCAAGAAATCTCTTTCGTCTACTGGCCATGCTTCTACTGATTGGCATGTTACTCATTCCACTAGACCCATGGAAAGGTCAACAGACACTGCTGAGAAGATAATGAAACACATTAGTTCCTTCAAGCGCGTTCTTCTCACTACAGTCTCCATGATAAATCTAAAACTTTATCTGCATCAAGAATTAAACATTAAAACATTGATAACGAAAGAGAAATTCCGACATCAACTGCAATCAAGCACTGAAATAAATCCAATGGCGACAAATGAAAATTTATACCGAACCAGGACTTCTCAATTTTCGCGAATGGTCGCCTTAACCACTTCGGATAACCGAGCACACTTTGCGGCGGTGCGGTTCTTTCCGTCCTTTTACGACGAACCTGCTCCTACCTGTGAACATTGTCTCAGCAGATCATCAGTAGCCGGCCGAAGTGGTCGTGCGGTTAAAGGCACTGCAGTCTGGAACCGCAAGACCGCTACGGTCGCAGGTTCGAATCCTGCCTCGGGCATGGATGTTTGTGATGTCCTTAGGTTAGTTAGGTTTAACTAGTTCTAAGTTCTAGGGGACTAATGACCTCAGCAGTTGAGTCCCATAGTGCTCAGAGCCATTTGAACCATTTTTGAAGATCATCAGTAGGAAAGCCGAGTGAAACCTACTGTACTTCGACGTGAAGCAGGCTGCAATTTAAGTCACTAATCTACGTTTCGGGAGAAAATTTTCACACAAATGAAAGGTTGGAAATTTTGTCCTCAATTAATGTATTCTGAAACTTACGTGAACAAGTATCACTGCCAAGCCCGTGCTAGTCTTAACATAGTCACTCACAATCCCTTTCACTCACGTTAGCAAGTTTATGGTGTTGCATTTCCCGAAAACGTAATAGCTACAAAAACACTGATTGTTTTTGATTGAGAATGCTCGCCAAATATTAAGTATGTCGGTACCTAATGCAGTCACAGTTTTTAGCCACCGACCTGCTCAATACGCGACGCGGAACATATGTCTTTTCTCGTCACACACATCGGAATAATTATGCCGTTACTTTACCACACTTTTGATATATGTAACACTGCTAGATCCGGCAACTTATCATTTCCATCGGAACTACTACTACACACGTCCGACTGTTTCATGGCTAGGCTTCGACTCTTCTCTAGAATACTCTCAGTCTTTTCTACCAGCAGAGAAAGGCGCGCGAAGAATATTGCCTTACCATTGGTCAGTTTACTCAACAGCCAATAGCAAAACAACATTCTCCCGCGTCAGTCCGCGCTTTTCATCAATAACCAATCGCAAAATAGTAAACCTAACGACTGCACTTTTTACCGACGGAATTATCTAATATGCTGAAGTTTTGCTTATGCATAAAGTTATTTACTATAATTATTTATACCTGTATTAACTTTCTCTTTACCACAAACTTACTTTAAAAATCTGTTCTACAAAAATCCCCTTTGTCCATATCCATACCTCTTCGAAATGTTCCCACACTAAATGCTACTACATAACTCGTCAAACAATTATCTTCATATTAACCTTAAACCACACTCACGCATCATTCATACTGCTAAAACACATTTCTAACATTTTACATACACAAAAAGACAGAATAACTCTTCATGAAAATACTAGAACGGTTTATGAAAAATATTCTATTTCTTTAGTACACTCTAGTGGGCACAATCGAAACTAAAATCACAGTCCCCATATCAAATATTGTCCTCTATCGGCTGATACATAAACTACGTGCGCTTCCAGTCTCGCGTCACCATCTGTCAGTATCCAGCTCTGAGACACATCTCCCACTTAACCGCCTACAAGGCAGGATCGTTATACGGCGCTACGCCTCAACTTCCATTCTAACCCAGATTCTCATACGCCGCACATTACATACATAGCGAAACCTGTCCGATAATCTCATTGGTCGCAGCCTCAACTGACTCCCGCACGGCGTCGTAGGAAGAGTGCATCTGCACTGTGCGAAAAGGACTCAGTATTAAGCTCGAATTTCTCTGATTTTATCGTTGTTGTTAATCCGCGTAGTGTATATGGAGGGAAGTACGTGTAATACCTTTCTGAACTCTTCTCGGATGTGTTTCTCGCAGTTTAAACAAGAAATCCCACCATGGTAGCAGCCACACTTCGGAGCGTCTATTACTGCAGTTTAAAAAGCATCTGCGTGACGCTCTAACACTGACGGCGCGAGCCCTTCATGAAGACGTGCTCTTCTAAGATTGATCTTCTCTATCTCATCTGTAAACACTACTTAGCAAAGGTCAGAGACTGACAACCACTACTCAAGAACTGGTTTCGAAAGCTATCACTTTCATGGTGTAGGCTGTACTTCCTTCAGATTCTCTCAATGAATGTTAGTCTGACCGCTGACTTCCCTCAAAGCTTTATTTCATACTGATCACCTACCGTGCGAGTGAAAAAAAAAATGAACTATACGGCATAAAATTGAATAACTTGCGATACCATTTATTTCGGTAATTGGAAAGGAACAGCTGGATCCACATCCCGAAACAAAACAAACGCACTAAGTGTAACGTTGGTGATGATTTTATTTGACATCGCCGCCACAACCGCGAATCTGCACCCGTTATCGTCCTCATTGGCGTACAAA
The DNA here is from genome assembly GCF_021461385.2 of Schistocerca piceifrons. NCBI lineage: Eukaryota > Metazoa > Arthropoda > Insecta > Orthoptera > Acrididae > Schistocerca > Schistocerca piceifrons. Next base: position 899,452,298 of record NC_060140.1, on the reverse strand, counting down.
TTTTTGATAAACACGTCGCCTGCGCTTGCTCCTTCTATCGGAAGTACTTACTGCGCGAGTCAAGTTTATCTATACAAACTGAAACACTGGTGAAATTTCAAACAGTCTAATTAGTTCTCCACGGGTAACAAAAAATTAAAGTTATTCCCAAGTTTTTCCACGTTTTCCTATTCTCCGACATCGCACAGAACTAAGAACCATCGTATTTTGAACTCTTATTGTTCTTCACTGCGTCTTGTTGGAGACATGCTTTCAGTGGCCACTCACCTGCGCTATTTGGTCGAACCGCCCGAACAGCTCGTTGAGAGTCTTGACCAGGTCCGAAGCGCTCAGCTGTTCGGACAGCGGAGTGAAGTTGACGATGTCTGCGTACAGGATGCTGAAACAACAGTAAGGGCACATTATTGCAATAGATTTTGTGAGAGGATACATTGAATCAAACAAGCGTATGGTACGTGATCGATGTACACTAATGCTCATAAATCAAGGATAATGCTGATACATGGTGGAACAACGCTCTGGTGAGCGGTCTGCAGGTTTAAATCGCCTCGGGGTATGACCATGCGGTGCATTTGACCTGCGGTCGTCGCACGGTGGCGCTGGCAGCAGTCCACATAGGCAGAGGTGTGTTGGTGCATGTCAGAGTACGGTGCAGCGTGTAAGTGTGCAGACGTTTTCAGACGCGCTAATGGTGACTGTGTGTTGAAAATGGCTCAAAGAACACGTATTGATGACGTTGTGAGGGGTAAAATACTAGGGCGACTGGAGGCTGGTCAAACACAGCAGGTCGCAGCACGGGCCCTCCGCGTGCCACAAAGTGTGATCTCAGTATCATGGCAGCGATTCCAGCAGCCAGGAAACGTGTCCAGGCGCTACAGTACGGGACTTCCACAGTGTACAACAGCACAAGAAGACCAATATCTCACCATCAGTGCCCGCAGACGGCCACGGAGTACTAAAGGTAGCCTTGCTCGGGACCTTACCGCAGCCACTGCAACAGTTGTCTCCAGACACACAGTCTACAGACGACTGAACAGACATGGTTTATTCGTCCGGAGACCTGCAAGGAGCATTCCACTGATCCCTTGTCACAGGAGAGCCCGTAAAGCCTGGTGTCAAGAACACAGTATATGGTCATTGGAACAGTGGTGCCAGGTTATGTTCACAAACGAGTCCAACTGTAGTCTGAACAGTGATTCTCGCCGGGATTTCATCTGCTGTGAACCAGGAACCAGGTACCAATCCCTTAATGTTCTTGAAAGGGACCTATATGGAGGTCGTGGTTTGATGGAGTGGGGTGGGATTATGATTTGTGCACGTACACCCCTGCATGTCTTTGATAGAGGAACTGTAACAGGTCACGTGTATCGGGACGTCGTTTTGCACCAGTATGTCTGACTTTTCAGGGGTGCAGTGGGTCCCACCTTCCTCCTGATTGATGATAACGCACGGCCCCGTCGAGCCTCCATCGTGGAGGAGAACCTTGAAACAGAAGATATCAGCCGAATGGAGTAGCCTGCCTGTTCCACAGACCTAAACCCCATGGAGCACGTCTGGGATGCTCTTGGTCGACGTATCGCTGCACGTCTTTAAACCTCTACAACACTTCAGGATCTTAGACAGGCACTGGTGCAAGAATTGGAGGCTATACCGCAGCAGCTGCTCGATCACCTGATCCAGAGTATGGCAAACCGTTGTGCGGCCTGTGTACCTGTGCATGGTGATCATATCCCATATTGATGTCGGGGTACATGCGCAAGAAACAGTGGCGTTTTGTAGCAGATGTGTTTCGGGACGGTTTTCACAACTCATCACCAATACCGTGGCCTTACAGATCTGTGTCGTGTGTGTTCCCTATGTGCCTATGCTATTAGCGACAGTTTTGGGTAGTGCCACGTTGCGTGGCACTACATTCTGCAATTATCCTTAATTTATGAGCATGAGTGTATAAAACTTTCCGACTCCCGCCTACATTGTATGATCAAGCGTATGGTAATTCACGATGCTCCCCTTTGTAAATTAACGAAGGAAAGCTACACCAAAAAATAATTTTTGTAGAGTAATGAACTTTGCGGAATACATTTGTCTATCTAACATATTTAAGTGATTAACACTGCTAGATCACAAGATAATGTAAGCGCGAGATAAGCACTTGCAAACATGAAATGCTGGTATATTAATAACCGGTGCAACCACCACAATGTTGAATGCAAGCATGCAAACAAGCATGCATTGTGTTGTACAGGCACCGGATGTTAGTTTGTGGGATGAGTCCCATGCCTGTTGCACTTGGTTGGTCAATACAGGGACGGTTAACGCTGTTTGTGAGTGTCGCTGGGAATGACGTCAAATGGTATCTCGTATGTGCTCGACTGGAGACAGATCTTGATCGAGCAGACCAAGGTAACATATCGGCACTCTGTACATCGTGCTGAGTTGCAACAACGATGTGTGGACGAGTGTTATCCTGTTGAAGAACATCCCTTGGAATGCTGTTTATGAATGGCAGCACAACAGGTCGAATCACGAGACTGACATACAAATATGAAGTCAGGGTGCGCGGGATAACCACGAGTGTCCCTGCTGTCATAAGAAATCGCATCCCAGACCATAACGTCAGGTGTAGGTCCAGTGTGTCTGGCACGCAGATACACTGGTTGCAGGTCCTAAATTAACCTTCTTTTAACCAGCACGCGACCACACTGGCTCCGAGGCAGAACCAGCTTTCATCATAAAACACAACAGACCTGCACCTTGCCCTCCAATGATCTCTCACTTGATGCCACAGATGTTGCAGATGGCGGTGGTCTAGGTTCACTGGAAAGCACGCTACAGGCCATCTGGCTCGGAGCTGTCCTTGAGGTAACCGCTTTGAAACAGTTCGTTGTGTCACTGTGGTGCTAACATCTGCTCAAATTGCTGCTGCAGATGCAGTACGATGCGCGAGAGCCATACGCCGAACACGGTGGTCTTCCCTTCCGGTAGTGCCACGTGGCCGTCCGGAGCCTAGTCTTCTTGCAACCCTACATTCCCCCGACCACCGCTGCCAGCAGTCATGTACAGTGATTACATTCCGGCCATGTCTTCCTGCAAGATCGCAGAAGGAACATCCACCTTCTCATACCTCTACTACACAATCTCTTACTCATTCAGTGAGGCTTTGATAATAGCGTCCCTGTCGTCTTAAAGGCCTTCCTGACTAACATCAACCCACCACGTCCAGTCTCAAAGGTAACTGACGCTTACAACCGTTACAGCGTGTAGTTACAGAAAAGATGATTTGCATCCTCATGGTGGAGCTACTAGTACCACTCGTATGCGACTGGTGGGACTTTTGAATGGACATCAGCTTTCAGTTGTAGAAACACACCACCCACTTTTCGTCTATGTCGCACGACTCGTTCTTGCTGCTGCGATTTTATTTCCGTCGGTGTATTTGCCCATCATATTGCGACCACCTAATTCATCAGACTAACGCCAATTTCCAGTAGGGTTTTGGAACATATTCTGGGTTCGATGATAATTATGTCGAAGAAACCGATTTATTGACTAATAATCAGAAGGGATTCAGGAAAAATCGTTCTTGTGAATGCAACTAGATCTCTATACTCATGAAGTAATGAGCGCTGTCGACAGGAGTTGTCAAATGGATACCGTATTTTTAGGTTTCCAAAAGGCTTTCTACAGCGTTACTCACAAGCGTCTTCTAATCAAATTGCGTGTGCCTATGCACCCAATGAAGCGGTATAGGCCCTTTGCTGTTTCTGATATATATAAACGTTTTAGGAGACAATCTGAGCAGATTGCTTAAGATGACGCTGTCATTTGGCGTCCTGTAAAGTCATCAGATGATGAAAACCAAGTGCAAAATGATTTAGACAAGGTAGTTATATAGGGCACAAAGGGGCAATTGATTCTAAATAATGAAAAGTGTGAAGTTATCCACATGAGTACTAAAAGAAATCCGCTAAATTTCGATTACACGATAAATCATACAAATCTAAAGGCTGCAAAATTCTGCTAAATACTTAGGATTGCAATTACGAATGACTTCAGTTGGTACGGTCACATAGATAATGTGGTGGGTAAAGCAAACCAAAGACTACGATTTACTGGTAGAACATTTAGAAAATGCAACAGATCGATTAAAGAGGAAGTGCAACGGTCATGATGCATGAGCTCGGTTGACAGTCATTAAAACAAAGGCGTTTTTCGTTGCAGAATCTTCTCGTGAAATTTCAATCACCAACTTTCTCCTCCGAATGCGAAAATATTCTGTTGGCTCCCACCTACTTAGCGAGGAATGATTATCATGGCAATATAAGAGAAATCAAAGCTCGCACAGGAAGATTGCAGTACTTGTTTTTCCCGTTCTTGAAACCGGGAATAACCCTACCTTTTCCAATCCGCGATTTCTTGTGATTGATTTAGTGCCTACGTATATCGAAAGTTGTCTTTCATTCTTTCCATTTCATACTCTCCTACTTTCTTTATAATCTAAGATGCGTATCACAGAGTAATGTTTTCACGTAGTGAACTGAAAGATGTTCATGTGCACCAAATTATTTACAGTCCTGCAGCCACACACCCTGGTGGGCTTTGCAAGTATCAACCAAAAAAAATTTCAGAATTTCTTATGTTCCACAAGAGTCTAAAAAATAGGAATTTAAACGGTGCCATAGTCTAGCAGGTAAACTATTTGTTTTTAGTGCGTATTCATATTTTCGCGGCACAATGATTCTTCCGTAAAATTTCTGGCGTGCTGCAGGATCAATTTCACGTCCAGCCATCTCCAGAGTGAGTCGGGTGACTGACGTTCCAGCAGTTGCTCCGTCGTTCTAAACCCGCGGACCGCTCCACTGCACATGTGGCCACAGATACAGTGACGCGGCCTGCGGGTTTGGAACGACGGAGCAATTGCTGGAGCGTCAGTCACCCGGCTCACTCTGGAGATGGCTGGACAGTATACAGCCGCAATATCAGATGATGTAGTGAAATTTATGCGGCTGCATCCCCGAAATTTTATGGAACTGTTGACTTTTATGCTGACGGTTGTGGGCTCCATTTCCATCGCTTACAATCAACTTTTTATATCTTTGTCGAAATGAATGTGATCATTATTTGTGTTCAATTAATTGACATAATTTTTCGTTCTATTCCTTTGCCGTCTCATTTTAATTGTCCTATCAACTATTTATTTGCTTCAATTTTTATTACCATTTATTCTTTCTTTAAATAATTGTCCATGTGTTCTGAGTTATATATAGTTACGTATCGCAATATTTAAACATTTCAAAATACCTACCGTCGGTTAAAAACCAAAAGACAATATAATCTATTTATACTGGCTGTGCAAAATGGCGTCAAAAGTGTATTTTTCGTCACAAGATGTACACTTTTTTGCATGGTAATCGTCTTATAAACATTAAAAACACAGATTCCCGCACCACGGACAAAATACGGCAGATGAAGATTCAAACAAAAGAAAATTTCACAAATAAAACTAAATTCAAAGCAAAATAATTATTGCAGTAATATGGACGCACGTATAACATGCTGAAAAGGAAGAAATTAAACCGAAGTCAGTTCTCGAAAATAATAAATAATCACACGAGCAAACATTTCAAATGATAAACAAGAATGAGAGGAAGAAAAGAGAGCAAACAAAAGATTTAAAAATATGATTAAAACTTTGCGGCAAAGATTAGAAATGGAAAAAAATTTATTTAAACCAGTATATATTTCGATAAGGATGTACCAAAATGGGATTATTCCAGGCCGGATTTGATTCCACAACTTTCAGTATACAAGCCAATTAATCTATCAACTAGACTATGGCACCGTTTTATAACTAATGCTACTTTTAAGGCTGTTGTGAATCATAGGAGATTCTGAAATACTTTTTGTGGATTACACACAATCGAGGATCAACCAGGACGAATGGCTTCTGCATGTGATTCCTTGGACCATAACCTGTAACTCCACATGGTTGATTTCAAAAAGTCAGTAACACTCTTGGTGTCCTCTCCTTGTCGATAGTACTCGTGACAAGCAAGAGTAAGTTCTTGACCAGAAATGTTGGCATATGCGTTTTGACAAGTAGAAATATTAATTGTCACCCATCGTATACTTCATTTATTTTCTGTGTACGTATGTGTCGGCAAGATTAGAAATGAAAAACCGTGAGCATTAGTTAATACCTGGTGCTGTTCACTAGAACATGCCTACTGGTTTTGTTTGTGTAAGTACATAGGCCTATATCTTCATTTGCGGGAACTCTGAAATCGAGATTCCGCGCAAAGTCCGTGGAACGGCAGCTAATGGGCTTTAGCGAGGTACCTGAGTAGGAGTTGTAGCTGCTCGAGCAAAAGCCGAACCTCACCGCATGATGTGCTGCTGGTAGGAAATATGGAAGATGGGGAGCAAGTAACATAGTCACCTCGGCTGGTCGATGCTCAGGGCACACACGTGGTAGGGCTCACATTGTTTCCAGCACATTATTCTTCACGCCTGGATTCGAGAGTGACGAAGAGGGCGATGTGCAGCAATGCCGTGACAAACTACGCAATATTTCAACCACTTGGTGAGACTTCACTGGTTGTCGACCGGTGCAGTGACATCATCTGTTGTGATGTGAAAGCTATTCATTTTTCAGACGTACTCATGCCACTTTCACACGAACTATCACACTCATTTATTATTATTATTATCTTCATTCCTTTCTCAGACGTTATGTCTGGTTAAAAATGGAAAGTGACGCGGACCTTGATCAAGCGTGACTTCCTTTTTCCTTTTAACTGTACGGTATATGTTACATTGCATTTAGGAACTTTTGGGTAATTGAACATGTATCAATAATTACAGATTTCTGTAGTTGTATATATACGTTTGGATGTAGCTGTATTGCGTTGATGTACTGGTGGATATTGTGTGGTATGACTCCTGTAGTTGATAATATAATTGGTATAATGTCAACTTTATCCTGATACCACATGTCCTTGACTTCCTCAGGCAGTTGGATGTATTTTTCAATTTTTTCTCCTGTTTTCTTCTGTATATTTGTTGTATTGGGTATAGATATTTCGATTAGTTGTGTTAATTTCTTCTTCTTATTGGTGAGTATGATGTCAGGTTTGTTATGTGGTGTTGCTTTATCTGTTATAATGGTTCTGTTCCAGTATAATTTGTATTCATCATTCTCCAGTACATTTTGTGGTGCATACTTGTATGTGGGAACGTGTTGTTTTATTAGTTTATGTTGTATGGCAAGTTGTTGATGTATTATATTTGCTACATTGTCATGTCTTCTGGTGTATTCTGTATTTGCTAGTATTGTACATCCGGTTGTGATGTGGTCTACTGTCTCTATTTGTTGTTTGCAAAGTCTGCATTTATCTGTTGTTGTATTGGGATCTTTAATAATATGCTTGCTGTAATATCTGGTGTTTATTGTTTGATCCTGTATTGCAATCATGAATCCTTCCGTCTCACTATATATATTGCCTTTTCTTAGCCATGTGTTGGATGCATCTTGATCGATGTGTGGCTGTGTTAGATGATATGGGTGCTTGCCATGTAGTGTTTTCTTTATACAATTTACTTTCTTTGTATCTGTTGATGTTATGTGATCTAAAGGGTTGTAGAAGTGGTTATGAAATTGCAGTGGTGTAGCTGATGTATTTATATGAGTGATTGCTTTGTGTATTTTGCTAGTTTCTGCTCGTTCTAGAAAGAATTTTCTTAAATTGTCTACCTGTCCATAATGTAGGTTTTTTATGTCGATAAATCCCCTTCCTCCTTCCTTTCTGCTTAATGTGAATCTTTCTGTTGCTGAATGTATGTGATGTATTCTATATTTGTGGCATTGTGATCGTGTAAGTGTATTGAGTGCTTCTAGGTCTGTGTTACTCCATTTCACTACTCCAAATGAGTAGGTCAGTATTGGCATAGCATAAGTATTTATAGCTTTTGTCTTGTTTCTTACTGTCAATTCTGTTTTCAGTATTTTTGTTAGTCTTTGTCTATATTTTTCTTTTAGTTCTTCTTTAATATTTGTATTATTTATTCGTATTTTTTGTCTCTATCGTACGTATTTATAGGCATCTGTTTTTTCCATCGCTTCTATGCAGTCGCTGTGGTTATCCAATATGTAATCTTCTTGTTTAGTGTGTTTTCCCTTGACTATGCTATTTTTCTTACATTTGTATGTTCCAAAAGCCATATTTATATTATTGCTGAATACTTCTGTTATCTTTAGTAATTGGTTGAGTTGTTGATTTGTTGCTGCCAGTAGTTTTAGATCATCCATGTATAGCAAATGTGTTATTTTATGTGGGTATGTTCCAGTAATATTGTATCCATAATTTGTATTATTTATATGGGTCTGCAATGTAACTGTTAAATAATTTAGTTAGATGTGAATATGTTGAGGTGAACTTCTTTGGCCAGAAATTTGCTATTTCATCTTTTCCAGGGGCTTTCCAATTGTGCGTAGAATTAATGGCTTGGGTGACTTCATGTTGCAAAATTTTCACTTCAGGCATTTGTGGTATCATCTTATATGTGTCTATTTCTGCTTGTATCCACCGTGCATGTCTGTTACGTTGTCCCGGTTTTGACCACATGTTGCTCCAGAAGTGTTCCATGTCTGTTATGTTTGGTGGATTGTCTATTTTAATGTGTGTGTTATCTATTGTCTGGTAAAATTTCTTTTGGTTTGTGTTGAATGTTTGGTTTTGTTTCCTTCTATTTTTACTTTTTTTGGATCTTCTAAGTCGTTTGACCAATGCTTGTAATTTGTACTTCTTTTCATCTAATTGCTCTATCGCTTCTTGTTGTGAGATATTACCTAACGTTTTTCGTTTTTTGTCTGATATTTCATTTCTTATAAATTGTGTTAGCTGTCCGATGTATTTTCTCAGTTTTTCTATTCTGATCTGTAGCTTGTGTTGCCATGCTAGTTTTGTGGGTTTCTTCTGTCTGTTGGTTGGTTCTGATCTCTGCCTAGTGTGTATATTTAGTGTAGTGAGTGCTCCTACATAAACTAGTAGTTGTAACTCTTCAATAGTTGCATTTTCATTTATTTTGTTGCGTATGATAGTGTTGATAGTTGTTATTGTTGTTTCGACTTGTGGGTTATTTGGTGGTCTCTTTATTTATTTATTTTTTATTTATTTAAATGTCAAGTTCCGTAGGACCAAATTGAGGAGAAAATCTCCAAGGTCATGGAACGTGTCAGTACATGAACTTACAACATAAAAAAGTAATAACAGATAAAAATAAATGTTCATGAACCTGAAAGAAAATCAGTCCATAAGTTTAAGCAAACGCTATCAGCAATACAATGAGAATCATCTTAATTTTTCAAGGAACTCCTCGACAGAATAGAAGGAGTGACCCATAAGGAAACTCTTCAGTTTCTATTTGAAAGTGCGTGGATTACTGCTAACATTTTTGAATTCGAGTGATAGCTTACTGAAAATGGATGCAGCAGTATACTGCACACCTTTTTGCGCAAGAGTTAGGAAGTCCTATCCAAATGGAGGCTTGATTTCTGCCGAGTATTAACCGAGTGAAAGCTGCTTATTCTTGGAAATAAACTAATATTGGTAACAAGAAACGACAATAAGGAATATACATATTGAGAGGCCAATGTCAAAATACCCAGACTTGTGAAAAGAGGTCGACAAGAGGTTCGTGAACTCACACCACTTATTGCCCTAACCGCCCGTTTCTGAGCCAAAAATATCCTTCTAGAATGGGAAGAGTTACCCCAAAACATAATACCATACGACATAAGTGAATGAAAATAAGCAAAGTAGACTAATTTATGTGTCGAAATATCACTCACTTTCGATACCGTTCGAATAGTGAGAATGGCAGTATTAAGTCTTTGAACAGGATCCTGAACGTGGGCTTTCCACGACAGCTTACTATCTATCTGAACACCTAGGAATTTGAACTGTTCACTTTCACTAATCATATGCCCGTTCTGTGAGATTAAAACGCCAGGTTTTGTTGAATTGTGTGTTAGGAACTGTAAAAACTGAGTCTTACTGTGATTTAACGTTAGTTTATTTTCTACAAGCCATGAACTGAGGTCATGTACTGCTCTACTTGAAACCGAGTCAATGCTACACACAACATCCTTTACTACCAAGCTAGTATCATCAGCAAACAGAAATATTTTAGAGTTGTCCATAATACTAGAGGGCATATCATTTATATAAATAAGGAACAGGAGCGGCCCCAACACTCATCCCTGGGGCACCCTCCACTTGACAGTACCCCACTCAGATCCCACATCACAGCCGTTATCAACAGTGTGAATAATGACCTTTTGCTGCCTGTTGCTAAAGTAAGAGGTGAACCAATTGTGAGCTACTCCCCTTATTCCGTAATGGTCCAACTTCTAGAGCAATATTGTGTGATCAACACAGTCAAGTGCCTTTGTTAAATCAAAAAATACGCCAAGCGTTCGAAACTTTTTGTTTAGCCCATCCAGTACCTCACAGAGAAAAGAGAATATAGCATTTTCAGTTGTCAAACGACTTCTAAAGCCGAACTGTACATTTGATAGCAAATCGTGCGATATAAAATGATCAATTAACCATACATACACAGCCTTTTCGATAACTTTTGCAAACACTGATGGCATAGAAATAGGTCTAAAATTATCTACGTTATCCCTTTCTCCCTTTTTATAAAGCGGCTTTACTACTGAGTACTTTAATCGCTCAGGAAACTGACCATTTCTAAAGGAAAAATTACAAATATGGCTAAATACAGGGCTAACATGTGCGGCACAGTACTTTAATATTCTACTAGACACTCCATCATAACCATGAGAGTCCTTAGTCTTCAGTGATTTGATTATTGTCTCAATCTCCCTCTTGTCTGTATCACAGAGGAGTATTTCAGACGTCAATCTCGGAAAGGCATTTGCTAAGAAATTTGTATGATTTCCTGTAGATACTAAATTTTTATTTAATTCACCAGCAATGCTCAGAAAATGGTTGTTAAATACTGTACATGTATCTGATTTATCAGTAACAGAAATATTGTTACTGCAAACTGACTTTATATCGTCAACCTTGTGCTGCTGACCAGACACTTCCTTCACAACTGACCATATGGCTTTAAATTTATCCTGTGAATTAGCTATTCTATTTGCCTTGCTAATAACATTTTTAAGAACGTTACAATACTGTTTGTAATGGGATACTGTAGCTTGATTGTGACTACGTCAAACATTTTGATATAATTCCCGCTTTGTTCTACATGATATCCTTATCCCACTAGTCAGCCAACCGGGCTGTCCATTACTGCTAGTACCCCGTTTAGAATGTTCTAAGGGAAAGCAACTCTCAAAGAGCATGAGAAATGTGTTATGGAAAGCATTGTACTTATCATCTATATTATCAGCACTATAAACATCTTGCCACTCTTGTTCCTTGACAAGTTTTGAAAAACTCTCTATTGCTGTTGGATTAACTTTCCTACGTAGTTTGTAATTAAATACGACATTGGTTAGAGTACAAAAACCTTTTAGTGTTAAAATTTGTGCATCATGGTCTGAAAGGCCATTCACCCTTTTACTAACAGAATGCCCATCTAGTAATGAAGAATGAACAAAAATATTGTCTATGACTGTGCTACTGTTCCCCTGCACCCTAGTTGGAGAAAACACAGTTTGCATCAGATCATATGAATTTAGGAGATCTACCAACATCCTTTTTCTTGCACAATCATGTACAAAATTAATATTGAAGTCACCACATAGAACTACTTTCTGGTACTTCCTACAAAGTGAATCAAGAACCCTCTCTAGCTTAAGCGAAACTTCTCTGAAGTCGGAGTTAGGGGACCTATAAACAATAGCAATCAACTAATGCTGCACAACTTTCAAATATCTGTTCAGTGCAGTGTCTTGATACGTCTATGTACTCAAATGAAATACTGTTTTTTTACGTACAGAGCCACTCCCCCACCCCGCAAGGAACTCCCTGAGAAACAGCCAGCTAATCTGTAGCCTGGTAAAGGAAGCCTCTGAATTATCAAATTATTTAAGTGGTGCTCAGATATACCAATAATTTCAGAGTTAACATCTCTTAGCAGTTCACTAACTTTATCTGTAATAGCTCTTATATTTTGATGAAATTCCTTCTGTACTTGGAAACATTACATCCTCTGGAGGTGAGCCCCTAGTTAGAGGCACTTCCTTTAAGCAGGTATACCTATCAGCTGACTTCAGTCTAAAAATGGTGCAGCTCTAACACCAACTACTACAGGAATTTTTCCATGAGTGATACCACTACCACCTCCACCACCCACTACACTGTCACCTATAAGCTTAGCCAGCTCCCCTTCCCATACCTATTGAGGTGCAGGTCATGCCTAGTGAAACACTATCTAATGATAGACGCAACTGGCACCACTGAGATGTGATCCATGCCCTCCGCCATCAGTGCCCTCCCCAGCCCCACATTAACGCGCCTAACAGCCGCATTAAGGTGCGGCCGATCATGACGCTGAAACAGTTGCACGAAATGCACATTAGTACCACCAGTTTGAGTAGCTATCTTAACCAAGTCACCAATGACATCATATTCCCCGTCCCTATCGAGACTGTTCCCTGCTCCACCCACTATCACTACCTGATCCTCTTTCGTAAAATTCTTACGTAACTCCCCTATGCTTTCAGTCACCTGAGCCAACCCTGCACTAGGCTTCACAATGCTGGTGACCTGGTACTCACTCCCCAACACTTCCTGCAACTGCTGGCCCACACCTCTACCGTGGGAACTACCTAGCAGCAGAACCTTCTTTCTGCTAGACTTTGCAACTAACCTAGGCCTCCTAACTGCTGAGGACTGCTGCAAGTTACCTACATCTACGGCTACACGAGGCTCCTCTCCACTCAACTCTGACAGTTGGTCGTATCTATTGCATGTATGCAAAGTAAAACTGTCTGAATACCTCCTCTTCCCAGCTACCTTCTTGCCAACTGCCAGTTCCCATTCCCCACCACCCTTCACCCTCCTCAACCTATCTAGCTCCTCCTTTGCGCTTTGTAACTGCACCTGAAGGGCACAGATCTTACGCTCCTGCTCCTCTATTAACTTGTTTCTACTACAGATTCTACATTCCCAGGAGAGGATCTCCCTAAAATGACCACTGGCTTCCCTACTGCATTCCCCCCAATGAAAATACTTTGAACAAATCCCACACCGTAATCCACTACTCACAAACCTACGACAGAGCCCACACTTTTCACTCATGGTAAATTTTACAGTTACTGAAAAAAAAACTATACGTCTACGTTACCAAAGTTCAGTTACAGCAGTAGAACTATTTAAGAACTAACAATAATGGTCTCGAAATTCTCTGCCTACTAAGAAAGCAGCTACTTGTATTAATACTACTACAACACAGCCGATACCAATACCAGCAAAACTTCACAAAATTATTAGCTACAACCAATAAACTAAAACTACCACTGTAACACTAAGCGATGTTAATACACTATATGAAAATTTTACTGAAATATTTCGCTAGAAAGAATAATAAACGTCAGTTGAAAACTAAAGCACGAAAATTACTAACGACTTCAACACACTGAAAACTCTATAAAACACAGCGAACGAACAATTACAAAAGTTTATTAAGTCGTTATTTCGCCATAAACGGCACGCAACACCGCTGAAATCTATTAAAATTTAATAACTGTATTACAGAGCACAAGAATGGTCTAATGTCTGTAGGTGTGTCTTTGTATTCTATATATGTCAGCTGAAATTTTTCTTCTGTATCTAACATGTGTGTCACTTCGTGTTCTATTTGTGCTTGTTCCGATGGCTGTCTTAAGATTTCGTTTTTATTTCGTTATTATTATTATTATTACTGTAAGGGATCATCCTCAGACACGAACAGCTAATGCTGATTGACTTTTAAAAGTCTGCAGATTAATTTTAAGTCAGAGCCCTTGTCGGCGTCAAAACAATCCTAAAGACATAATACACAAGCCCAAACTTTCAGGTCTTGCTCTGGCTCTTGAAATGATTTATAGTCAGTGCTGCCGTCTCCTTTCTTTAATAACATTTCACTAACTCCCTGTTAGTAAAACGCAGAGTAAACTTTGCGGTTTGATATTTTAATGAAAATTTGTTTCACTTCTTGTTATCCCCTGAACTCAAACTTTTTATTAATATTACCAGTTAATGAAAGTGCCTTATTATGCCTCTGTACGGCATAAAGACGACAGCGAAATTGTGGACGGGCTCCACTATGTTCCATACGAGTTTACTCAATATCGAAATACGGAGAGTTTACAGAGCTAGATCGCAAGTTTATGAGAAATTAGTCATAAGAGCTGATATCTGTTCAAAATAAAATTACAAATTTTTTTTTCGATTCTTGCCTTATAGTTTCGTTTCTTCTTTTAACTGGTTTGACTACATTTGTTTTATGACACCGATAACCAGTGAAACCAATATTTCAGGCATTTCTATTAAGATTTTAATTATTAGTGGTAAACAAAATAGATACGAAAATGACAATGTATTGAATGATTTAAAATATGTGAGTTTTACCGTAAAAATATGTTCTCGTTTTAATTAAACGAGTGAATCTATTTTTTAGAGGGGACTTTAGGAAAAGTTGTATGATACATCGAAACGCTTAACCGTACATAAAAACAATAATTTCTTATATCAGCACACTTTAAAATAAAGTAACAATAATACGCTCTCAGCAATGCCAGAAATTGACGTTTGTTCCAAATACACTACTGGCCATTAAAATTGGTACACCAAGAAGAAATGCAGATGATAAATGGGTATACTATGGACAAATATATTATACTAGAACTGACATGTGGTTACATGTGATAACATTTCCACGCAATTTGAGTGCATAGATCCTGAGAAATCAGTGCCCAGAACAGCCGCCTCTTGCCGTAATAACGGCCTTGTTACGCCTGGGCATTGAGTCAAACAGAGCTTGGATGGCGAGTACAGGTACAGCTGCCCATGCAGCTTCAACACGATACCACAGTGCATCAAGAGTAGTGACTGGCGTATTGTGACGAACCAGTTGCTCGGCCACCATTGACCAGACGTTTTCAATTGGTGAGAGATCTGGAGAATGCGCTGGCCAGGGCAGCAGTCGAACGATTTCTGTATCCAGAAAGGCCCGTACAGGACCTGCTGAAATGTAGGGTTTCACAGGGATCGAATGAAGGGTAGAGACACGGGTCGTAACACATCTGAAATGTAACGTCCACTGTTCAAAGTGCCGTCAGTGCGAACAAGAGGTGACCGAGACGTGTAACCAATGGCATCCCATACCATAACGCCGG
This sequence comes from Schistocerca piceifrons, assembly GCF_021461385.2. NCBI lineage: Eukaryota > Metazoa > Arthropoda > Insecta > Orthoptera > Acrididae > Schistocerca > Schistocerca piceifrons. Next base: position 899,436,940 of record NC_060140.1, on the reverse strand, counting down.
GTGATACGCCATTATGGCGATGACGAATACGCGCTTCCAATGTGCGTTCACCGCGACGCTGCCAAACACGGATGCGACCATCATGATGCTGTAAACAGAACCTGGATTCATCCGAAAAAATGACGTTGTGCCAATCTTGCACCCAGGTTCGTCATTGAGTACACCATCGCAAGCGCTCCTGTCTGTGTTGCAGCGTCAAGGGTAACCGCAGCCATGGTCTCCGATCTGATAGTCCATGCTGCTGCAAATGTCGTCGAACTGTTCGTGCAAATGGTTGTTGTCTTGCAAACGTCCCCATCTGTTGACTCAGGGATCGAGACGTGGCTGCACGAACCGTTACAGCCATGCGGATAAGATGCCTGTCATCTCGACTGCTAGTGATACGAGGCCGTGGGGATCCAGCACGGCGCTCCCTATTACCCTCCTGAACCCACCGATTCCATATTCTGCTAACAGTCATTGGATTTCGACCAACGCGAGCAGCAATGCCGCGAAACGATAAACTGCAATCGCGATAGGCTACAATCCGACCTTTAGCAAAGTCGGAAACGTGATGTTACGCATTTCTCCTCCTTACACGAGGCATCACAACAACGTTTCACCAGGCAACGCCGGTCAACTGTTGTTTGTGTATGAGAAATCGGTTGGAAACTTTACTCATGTCAGCACGTTGTAGGTGCAACCTACGGCAATCATGACAACGCAACTAGTGATAATACCAAAATTATTACAACACTTGACAGCGTGGTGAAGATAAACATTCAGAACAGCCACTGAAAAAGCTTTTGAGATCTATTCTGGTGGAGCCTTTTTTTTTAAATGTACCCAGACTCGATGTAAAAACGTAGGTAATTCTTAGCGAAGGACGTGGATAGTTCCGGCTTTTAATGTAGCCGTTATTCAGACTGAGTCGCTAATAGCTACGACATCATTACCGTACAAAGTTGCAATACCAACGCTTAATTTCCAAGTGTTTCAAGAAAATTTAGGAAAAGCTCAGTAAATAAATTCTATATCACCTCCAGCTACACTAATCCTTAAGACGGCCATGGTCCTGCAGTTCCAAATAAATTGTATATTTTTAGTTGGGAACTGGCTTCTACAGCCGCAAATCGATGTAGTTTGATTGTTATTCTTTATTTCTAAATGCAACTGTGAACGGAGCAGCTATAATCAAGGCCTTGTGTTTACATCATTTAGCATCCGTACAGGAAATAACTTATTTGATTAATTTCGCGTTTCATCCATCATTGGTGATATTTCCGTGGAACGGGTGTGCAATACGTGAGTATACTTTCTCAAAATAGTATTTACTCGTCAACTGCTCGATGGGAATATTTTATTTCATTTGACGAGTATCGACGGATTAATCTATCATCTTCAGAAAGATAGAGCAATGGCTTCGTCAACGAAGCATAATGCCATGTCACATCGCAGAATTTGCGTAGTGTATGCGATAATTACTCGAATAATCACATACAGATAACTTTGAGTTGATTAATCATACTTGTATACAGAGTCAAGTTGGTGCGCTAGCAGCAAGGAACGTTTATAGAAGTATTTAAACATCATAACTAAGCAATAAAAAAGGAGGTTATATATTACATAAAATTGCTCAACCGCTAATCAATTATAAACGTAGATTTCAGGTTACAAGGTCTTACAAAAAGCTGGTATAGAATTTTATTTATTAGTAGTTGATGGTGGCGCTATGGGCTGGTGATGTATTGGCAGTTCGCTGTACATTTCACTATTCTGGAGACGAGGCTGGCAGCTGGAAGAGAGTTCGCAGAAACGACAGGTAAGTAGGCTGCATGCGGGCTTCGGTGTCAGCGACTAGAGAGCGTGGGAGGCGCCCTAGCGCGTGTGCAGGAGTTGATATCGTATGTGGAAAGCGTGCCTATGGCTCATACGCAAGTTAGCTAAAATCTGACTGGCCATTTTCTACGTAATATGGAAAACGTGCCACATAGTCCTGCGTAAAGTATTGCAAACATTAGAATCTGCATGAAATTGTTTAATTTTCATCATGTTAAGGGAAATGTTAAACAATAAAAATAGTGTGATTTTCAATGTGAGCTGATCATTGAGCAAGTCTTTAGAATTTAGGTAGGGATGATACACATTTCGAGCTTTTCCAAGCGGCTCATTTTGTCGCATTTGTCAGCTGCATACAAAATTTTCGTTTCAGTACAGATGATAAAGGAAGTGTGTGTGTCTTGACTTCAAGGTATTCTGTGCAATTTGACATACGTGAATTTTTACCATCTTTTCTGAGCAAGTGCTGGCGAAGGTGGGTCTTAAATGCGTCCTCTGTGTGGCCTATATAAAATCTCGGACATACATTTCATTGAATTTTATACTCACCGGAGTTGGTAAAGTTGTCAGTTGTAGACTTCTCATAATGTGTAGATAGCTGCTTGGTGGCATTACTTGTCATAAAGGACACAGTGATGTCATATTTTTTAAACAGATTAGCAATACGATATGAAACTCACTTATGAATGGAATTGTAATTATTTGTTAACACTAAGCTCATTTTTATTAAGTGTAAAAGAATTGGCGATCTTATTGGTTTTAGTTTCATGACGTATTTGTACAAGACTTGCTTGATAGCTGTGTTGGACCTCTACATACTTTTAGTTACTAAGTTCAGTAACAGCAGCAGTAGGGGTAGGTGTAGCTCAAGCACGCAGTCGATCACAGCCGGAAAGAACGGCAATTTTTCCTTGAAGGAGTGACAAGAAGGAGTATGAAACACATTATCTGTTGCGGTTTGTTTCTTGTAATTGTCAAAGTTAACTTTACCGTAAAATCATATGTAAATTTAATTTTAGTGTGAAAGCAATTCAGGGAGTAACTAAGTGACATAATGTCATTCACATCCTTTTAATACAATGCTGGTATGGTCAATGTGCCATCCGCAGAAACAAATGCTATCAGCCAGAACTAAGATTGGTTGTAAAGTTAATGAGCTTGTCACGAAAGGAAAAAATAATTGCTAGCCACATAAAAAAATGACTTTCCACCATGAAGCACATTAATAAGAAGCTCAAAGAAGAAAATGCTCTCATCATTAATAAGATAAGAGCAATTATTCGGTCATCTTGAACAAAGACCTGTATAGTAGCAAAACGTTAGAATTTTTGATAACATAGATACCATCAGCAACAATCCCGCAACTAAATCTACTAACGAGCTTAAAGAGGATTTTTCTCCTGTAATTCTTCCTTCTCTGCCAAAGACCGTACCAGGGTGTTAAGCATGAATCACAGGACACTAACTTCACAGTCATTAATGGAATTTGTATGAACTTGCTGTTTCTTTTAGCAGAAGTTACTCTGTATTCGCAAAAAGCTACTATTAATATCAAACGTCTTTCCCTGTGAAAAATAGGAAAGAGATATCTGACTCTAAAAAATATCTTTTTTTCTGCTGCCCATATACTTGAATTTTGCTGGCTCACTGGATAATACAGATCTTTAAGCCTACATTCCAATACAAGAAACGATCCACATCATTGAAGACAATTTCACAAAGCACAGAAAGTGGATTCAGATGAAATTAAAGCAATTATAACACTTTTTGAGAATCATTCCAAACTACAATTACGTCAGTGTCAAAGGTCTACTGTATCAACAAGATGAAGCCCTCCCGTGAAGACCTGCCAACTTAGATATCTACCTGACATCTTCCTTAAACATGTTGAGATTAATTTTTTTAAGTCTTTCCCAGCTCTGGCTAGTAGCATTTCTTAACAGAGACAGTATGTGGACAATATTAGCAACGTATTAAAATGAGATGTGAATGACATCTTGTCAGTTAGTGACTCCTTGAATTGTTTCCAATCTAAAATTAAATTTAGATATGAAACAGAATATCAGCGCAAGGGACTTAGCTTCCTTGACATAAAACTGCCTTAACTAGACGGTAAAATTAACTTCGACGCCTAAAAGGAAACCCGTCATAACAGATACTATTATCCATACTTGTCACCCCTTTAACACGAAGCTATATACTTATATTTAAAGTTTTGCAGGGTAGTCCACTGATCGTGACTAGGCTAAATATCTCACGAAATAAGCGTCAAACGAAAAAACTACAAAAAACGAAGCTTGTCTAGCTTGAAGGGGGCAACCAGATGGCGCTATGGTTGGCCCGCTAGATGGCGCTGCCATAGGTCAAACGAATAACAACTGCGTTTTTTAAAAAAGGAACCCCAATTTTTTATTACATGTTAGTGTAGTACGTAAAGAAATATGAATGTTTTAGTTGGACCACTTTTTTCGCTTTGTGATAGATGACGCTGTAATAGTCACAAACATATGGCTCACAATTTTAGACTAACAGTTGGTAACAGGTAGGTTTTTTAAATTAAAATACAGAACGTAGGTACGTTTGAACATATTATTTCGGTTGTTCCAGTGTGATACATGTACCTTCGTGAACTTCTCAATTCCGAGAACGCATGCTGTTACAGCGTGATTACCTGTAAATCTCACATTAAAGCAAAAATGCTCAAAACGATGTCCGTTAACCTCAATGCATTTGGCACTACGTGTAACGACATTCCTCTCATCAGCTAGTAGTTCGCCTTCCGTAATGCTCGTACATGCATTGACAATGCGCTGATGCATTTGTCAGGCACTGTCGGTGGATCACGATAGCAAATATCCCTCAACTTTCCCCACAGCAAGAAATCCGGGGACGTTAGATCCGGTGAACGTGCTTCGACGGTCAATCCACCTGTCATGAAATATGCTATTCAATACCGCTTCAACCGCAAGCGAGCTATGTTCCGGACATGAATCATGTTGGAAGTACATCGCCATTCTGTCATGTAGTGAAACATCTTGTAGTAACATCGGTAGAACATTACGTAGGAAATCAGTATACATTGCACCATTTAGATTGCCATCGATAAAATGGGGGCCAATAATCCTTCCTCTGATAATGCCGCACCATACATTAAACCGCCAAGGTCGCTGATGTTCCACTTGTCGCAGCCATCGTGGATTTTCCGTTGCCCAGTAGTGCATATTATGCCGGTTTACGTTACCGCTATTGGTGAATGACGCTTCGTCGCTAAATGGAACGCGTGCAAAAAATCTTTCATCGTCCCGTAATTTCTCTTGTGCCCAATGGCAGTACTGTACACGACGTTCAAAGTCGTCGCCATGCAATTCCTGGTGCATAAAAATATGGTACGGGTGCAATCGATGTTGATGTAGCATTCTCAACACCGACGTTTTTGAGATTCCCGATTCTCGCGCAGTTTGTCTGCTACTGACGTGCGGATTAGCCGCGACAGCAGCTAAGACACCTACTTGGGCATCATCATTTGTTGCAGGTCGTGGTTGACGTTTCACATGTGGCTGAACACTTCCTGTTTCCTTAAATAACGTAACTATCCGGCCAACGGTCCGGGCACTTGGATGATGTCGTCCAGGATACCGAGCAGCATACATAGCACACGCCTGTTGGGCATTTTGATCACAATAGCCATACATCAACACGATATCGACCTTTTCCGCAATTGGTAAACGGTCCATTTTAACACGGGTAATGTATCACGAAGCAAATACCGTCCGCACTGGCGGAATGTTACGTGATACCACGTGCTTATAGGTTTGTGACTATTACAGCGCCATCTATCATAAAGCGACAAAAGTGGTTCAACTAAAACATTCATATTTCTTTACGTACTACACGAATATGTAATAATAAATGGGGGTTCCTATTTAGAAAAACGCAGTTGATATCCGTTCGATCTATGGCAGCGCCATGTAGCGGGCCGACCATAGCGCCATCGGGTTTCCTTCGTCAAGCTAGACGAGTTCCATTCTTTGTAGTTTCTTCGTTTGATGCTTATTTCGTGAGATATTTGGACCGGTCACTATCAATGGACCACCCTGTAGAGGTGTCAAAGGCAGCTATCAAACAAGTCTTGAACAAAAACTTCTACATCTACACCTACATATACATGGTTTCTCTGCAATTCACATTAAAGTGCCTGGCAGAAGATTCATCGAACCACCTTCACAATTCTCTATTATTCCAATCTCGTATAGCACGCGGAAAGAGTAAACACTTATATCTTTCCGCACGAGCTCTGATTTCCCTTATTTTATCTTGGTGATCGTTCGTCACTACGTAGGTTGATGTCAACAAAATATTTTCGCAATCGGAGGAGAAAGTTGGTGATGGTGATTGGAATTTCGTGAGAAGATTCCGTCGCAACGAAAAACGCTTTCTTTTAATGATGTCCAGCGCAAATCCTGTATTATTTCTGTGACACTCTCTCCCATATTTCACGATAATACAAAATGTGCTGCGTTTCTTTGAACTTTTTCGATGTACTCCGTCAGTCATATCGGGTAACGATCCCACATCGCGCAGCAGTATTCTAAAAGAGGACGGACAAGCATAGTGTAGGCAGTCCCCTTAGTAAGTCTGTTACATTTTCTAAGTGTCCTGCCAATAGAACGCAGTCTTTGGTTAGCCTTCCCCACAACATTTTCTATGTGTTCCTTCCAATTTAAGTTGTTCGTAATTGTAATACCTAGGTATTTAATTAAATTTACTGCTTTTAGATTAGACTAATCCATCGTGTAAGCGAAATTTAGCGAATTCCTTTGAGCACTCATGTGGATGACCTCACACTTTGCGTTATTTAGGGTCAACTGCCACTTTTCGCACCATTCAGGTATCTTTTCTAAATCGTTTTGCAGTTTGTTTTGATCTTCAGATGACTTTATTAGTCGATAAACGACAGCGTCATCCGCAAACAACCGAAGACGGCTGCTCAGATTGTCTCCCAAATCGTTTATATAGATAAGGAACAGCAAAGGGCCTATAACACTACCTTGGGGAACGCCAGAATTCACTTCTGTTTTACTCCATGACCTTCCGTCAATTACTACGAACTGTGCCCTCTCTGACAGGAAATCACAAATCCAGTCACATAACAGAGACGATAAACCATAAGCACGCAGTTTCACTACAAGGCGCTTGTGTAGCACAGTGCCAAAAGCTTTTCGGAAATCCAGAAATACGGAATCGATCTGAAATCCCTTGTTAATAGCACTCGACATTTCAAGTGAATAAAAAGCTAGCTGTGTTTCACAGGAACGATGTTGTCTAAACCCATGTTGACTGTGTGTCAATAGACCGACTCCTTCGACGTAATTCATAACGTTCGAACACAATATACGTTCAAGAATCCTGCTGCATATCGACATTAACGATATGGGCCTGTAATTTATTGGATTACTCCTACTATCTTTCTTGAATATTGGTGTGACCTGTGTAACTTTCCAGTCTTTGGGTACGGATCTTCCGTCGAGCGAACGGTTGTATATGATTGTTAAGTATGGAGCTAATGCATCAGCATATTCCGAAAGGAATCTAAGTGGTATACAGTCTTGCTTTTATTAAGTGATTTAAGTTGCTTCTCTGCTCCGAGGACACTTACTTATACGTTACTCATGTTAGCAGCTGTTCTCGATTCGAATTCTGGGATATTTACTTCGAATTCGTTTGTGAAGGCATTTCGGAAGGCTGTGTTTAGTAACTCTTCTTTGGCAGCACTGTCTTCGATAGTATTTCCAATTCTGTCGCGCAGAGAAGGCATTGATTGTTTCTTGCCGCTAACATAATCTACATACGGCCAGAATCTCTTTGGATTTTCTGCCAGGTTTCGAGACAAAGTTTCGTTGTGGAAACTGTTAAAACATCTCGCATTGAACTCCGCGCAAAATTTCGAGCTTCTGTGAAAGATTGCCAATCTTGAGAATTTAGCGTCTGTTTAAATTTGGCATGTTTGGTTCGTTGTTTCTGCAACAGTGTTGTAACTCATTTTGTGTACCAAGGAGGATCAGCTCCGTCTTAAAATTTATTTGGCATAAATCTCTCAGTTGCTGCCGATACTATTTCTTTGAATTTAAGCCACATCTGGTCTACACTTATATTATTAATTTGTAATGAGTGGAGATTGGCTCTCAGGAAGGTGTCAAGTGAATTTTTATCTGCTTTTTTGGGTAGGTATATTTTTCGCTTATTTTTCGAGGGTTTGGGGATTACAATATTCAATCTCGCTATGACAACCTTGTGTTCAGTAATCCCTAAACCGGTTTTGATGCTCGTTACTACCTCAGGATTATTTTATGCTAAGTGTGTTTTCACAATCGGTTACTACTCGCGTGGGCTCATAAACTAACTGCCTGAAATAATTTTCAGAGAATGCGTTTAGCACAATTTCGGATGATATTTTATGTGTAGTTCCGGAATTAAACATGTAATTTCGCCAACATATCGAGGGTAAATTAAAGTCACCACCGACTATTATCGTATGAGTAAGGTACGTGTTTGAAATCGAACTCAAAGTTTCTCTGAACCTTTCATCAACTGTATCATCGGAATATGGAGGTCGGTGAAAGGATCCAATTATTATTTTATCCCGGTTGCCAACAATGACCTCTGCCCATACTAACTCACAGGAAGTATCTACTTCAGTTTCGCGACAAGTTAAACTACTTTTAACAGCAACAAACACGCCACCGCCAACCGTATTTAGCCTATCCTTTCGCAAAACCGTTAGGTTCTTCGCAAAAATTTCAGCTGAGTTTATTTCCGGCTTTAGCCAGCTTTCAGTGCCTATGACGAATTGAGCATCAGTGCTTTCTATTAGAACTTGGAGCTCTGGTACTTTCCCAACATAGCTACGACAATTTACAACTATTATACCAATGGTTCCTGTATCTACGTTATTCCTGTGTTCAGCCTGCACCCTTTGTGACTGAAGCCCTTCTTGTGTTTTCCCGATACCCTCTCACCTAGAAAACCCCCCAGTCCACGCCACGCCACAGCCCCTGCTACCTGTATGAACACCAGTTCCTCTACACTCAATACAAATGACCTTACTATTAAGAAATACATTACAGTCGATTCCTAAGTGACATTTCGTATCGTATTGCTACTTTGTTTACAAAATGTGGCATCAATGAATCCTTTACCACCAATAATGTCACAAAGCAGCTCTCTATACATAACGGGAAGCCTACAACTCACTAATTTATCAGGTTTGCGATGTATACAAATCAACGAAATACGTCGGAATTTTTATGTAGAACAGACAGGGAGGCATTTAATAAAGTAATTCTACATGGACAACGGTGTATGTCTGTGAGAGACAGCAAAGGACTTGGAAGAGCAGTTGAATGGAATGGACAGTGTCTTGAAAGGAGGATATAAGATGAACATCAACAAAAGCAAAACGAGGATAATGGAATGTAGTCGAATTAAATCGGTTGATGCTGAGGGAATTAGATTACAAAATAAGACACTTAAAGTAGTAGATGAATTTTGCTATTTGGGTAGCAAAATAACTGAAGTAGAGAGGATATACAATGTAGACTGGTTATAGCAAGGAAAGAGTTTCTGAAGAAGAGAAATTTGGTAACATCGAGTACAGATTTAAGTGTCAGGAAGTCGTTTCTGAAAGTATTTGTATGGAGTGTAGCCATGTATGGAAGTAAAACATGGACGATAAATAGTTTGGACAGGAAGAGAATAGAAGCTTTCGAAATGTGATGCTACAGAAGAATGCTGAAGATTTGATGGGTAGATCACATAACTAATGAGGAGGTATTGAACAGAATTGGGGAGAAGAGGAGTTTGTGGCACAACTTGACCAGAAGAAGGGACCGGTTGGTAGGACATGCTCTGAGGCATCAAGGGATCACAAATTTAGCATTGGAGGGCAGTGTGGAGGGTAAAAATCGTACAGGGAGACCAAGAGATGAATACACTAAGCAGATTCAGAAGGATGTAGGTTGCAGTAGGTACTGAGAGATGAAGAAACTTGCGCAGGCTAGGGTCGCATGGAGAGCTGCATCAAACCAGTCTCAGGACTGAAGACCACAACAACAACAACGGTGTATGAATACTTTTTTCTATGACAACTTAACTCTCTTTGTCTGTGTTATTAATCCACTCTAAGTGATCTATCCACAAATAAAATTATCGTATACCCTAAAAGCACTTTCTCACGTCTTGGCATTGCGCTCCATAAAATAAGACATTCATGTCTGCTTATCCATGTAATAACGCAAAACAGCCTAAATTTGTTATATTATACGCTTCTCTTACTACACATGGAAGTAGATGCATGTTATAATCATTTATTTTGTAGGCTTCCGAAGATGACAGGTTAATGTGTTGAAAGTGGTTAAGTACTATAAAAAATTCCAATTGTTCAGCTGACGACTGAACTTTATTCTGAAAAAATAGAACAGGTTCTGAAAACATTTCAGCTATGAATAATTTCATGGTTTATATATATATAATAACTTGAATATATTAACAGATATATATATATATATATATATATATATATATATATATTTCTGTTAATATATATATATATATATATATATATATATATATATATATTAACAGAAATACACATTTTTTTCTGTTAATATATTCAAGTTATGATTATTTTCCCCTAAACGTGCTTTACACGCGGCTCTAACGCTTCAGAAAATGACGTAGAATAGCAAGTGATGGAGAGTTGAAGGGGTAAGATTCGTCGTTACGCTTTATCGTTTTTCAAAGTTTGTGATGTACGGCGCGTCTTGTTTATGTAACCAAATGGTCATGTGCCAGATACCACACTCGCTAAGACTATTCGTAAAAATTTTCTGTCGCATTTGTAATATGTACCAGTATGCGAAAAATCTCCAAAGAAGCTGTGCTGATATCTGCTATTGTACTAAAAGCGCAGTTAATTTATTTTCATTTCACGGAAAAAAGAAATACTTTCAGTCACCGTTTTACTGATTCCTCCTTATTTTTTTGACCTATGTTTTGGGTGATTTGCCCATTGTCTAGTGTTACATACCAATAAGAACAGACAGTAAGCTAATAACTCGAAAAATAGGTCAAAAATTATAAAAAAAGTAGTATTACAATCTTATCGCAAATGTAACATTGGCATTATATGCAATCTACAAGACAAACAAGGCCAACAGCTTTTCGTCACTTTTACTGAAGACAGCAATATCATCAGAGAACCTTTATCATTGATATGCTTTGCCATGAATTTTTATCGCACCGTTTCTTTGATATATACGTCGAACAGCAGCCTTACGCTCTCTGCTGCCTCTTTTCTTGTATAGTGAGACGTCACAGCCAAAGAAAATTTTCGCTTCGTCTCATGAACAGTACATGTTGCATGATCGCGTATAATAGACATAAATAATATTTAATTTTATTTTATGTCAGTATCTGTGAAATGGTGCAATGTACGTAATCTATAAAGAATAACAAGATGAAAACTCTGTACAAAGATCCCGTTGTGAGTAGATTATATACTCACGTATACTTGCATCGAAAGGGAAAAAACTGCTATTTCTGTTACTGTTGCTGACCGTTGCGACATTGTCTGGTCTGCTAATTTGTCTTGCTGTTATCTATTGGAATGTGCGCTCATGTGTTAACATTTTTCATTACAAACTTTCAAAAATATTTTCTTGGGTATAGAGTACATCCTTTTATAACCCTCTTCATTGAAAGACATAGTAAAATTGTTTATTTTCTGGCCAAAGTGAATTATTGAAATACATCTACATTACGTGATTACTCTGCTATTCACAATAAAGTGCTTAGCAGAGGGTTCAATGAACCACCGTCAAGCTGACCACTCTCGAACGGCACGCGGGAAAAACGAGTACTTAAATTTTTCTGTGCGAGCCCTGATTTCTCTTATTTCATCCTGATGGTCATTTCTCCCTATGTACGTGGGCGCCAACGGAATGTTTTCGCAATCGGAGAAAATAGCTGGTGATTCAAATTTCATGAGAAGATCCCGTCGCAACGAAAATCGTCTTTGTTTTAATGTCTGTGAGACTGTTTCCCCTATTTCGCGATAATACAAAACGAGCTGCCCTTCTTTGTACTTTTTCGATGTCATCCGTCAGTCCCACCTGATGGGGATCCCACACCGCACAGCAATACTCCAGAGTAGGGCGGACATGCATGGTGTAAGCAGTCTCTTTAGTAGACATGCTGCACCTTCTATGTGTTCCGCCAATGAATCGCAGTCTTTGGTTTGTTCTACCCACAATATTATCTATGTCATCGTTTGAATTTAGTTATTTGTAATTGTAATCTCTAAGTATTTAGCTGAATTTACAGCCATCTGATTTGTATGACTTACCGCGTAATGTAAATTTAGCTGATTTATGTTAGTACTCATGTGAATAACTTCAGACTTTTCTTTATTCAGGGTCAATTGCCACTTTTCGCACCATATAGATATCTTATCTAAATCATTTTCCAAGTAGTTTTGATCATCTGATGACTTTACAAGACGGTAAATGACAGCATAATTTGCAAGCAATCTAAGACGACTACTCAGATTGTCTCCTATGTCGTTAATATAGATCAGGAACAATATAGGGCCTATAACACTTCCTTGGGGAAATCCGGATATTACTCCTGTTTTACTCGATGACTTTCCGTCTATTACTACGAACTATGACCTTGCTGACAGGAAATCACGAATCCAGTCGCACAACTGAGGCGATACTCCGTAGGCACGCAGCTTGGTTAGAAGACGCTTGTGAGGAACGGTGTCGAAAGCCTTCTGGAAATCTAAATATATGGAATCAATTTGACATCCCTTGTCGATAGCACTTATTACTTCATGAGTATAAAGAGCTAATTGTGTTTCACAAGAATGACATTTTCTGAATCCGTGCTGACTATGAGTCAATAAATTGTTTTCTTCGAGGTACTGCATAATGTTTGAGTGCAGTATATGTTCCAAAACCCTACTGCAAATCGACGTTAGTGATATAGGCCTGTAATTCAGCGGATTACTCCTACTTCTCTTTTTGGGTATTGGTGTGACTTGAGCAATTTTCCAGTTGTACGGATCTTTCTGTGAGCGAGTGGTTGTATATAATTGCTAAATATGGAGCTATCTGGACCGGAGGCCTTGCCTTTATTAAGTGATTTAAGCTGCTTTGTTACACCGAGGATATCTACTTCTATGTTTCTCATCTTGGCAGTTGTTCTTGATTGGAATTCAGGAATATTTACTTCGTCTTTTTTGGCGAAGGGGTTTCGGAAAACCGTGTCTAATAACTCTGCTTTAGTGGCACTTTCATCAGTGACTTCACCGTTGTTATCGCGCAGTGAAGGTATTGATTGCTTCTTGCCGCTGGTGTGCTTCATGTATGACCAGAGTCTCTTTGGGTTTTCTGCCAGATTTCGAGACAGAATTTTGTTGTGGAAATTATTAAAAGCATCTCTCATTGAGGTTCGCGCTATATTTCGGACTTCTGTAAAACTTTGCTAATCTTGGGGATTTTGCTTTCTTTTAAATTTGGCATGCTTTTCTCGTTGCTTCTGCAGCAACAATCTGATCCGTTTTGTGTACCATGGGGGATCAGTACCACCATTAATTTATGTGGTATATGTTTCTCAATTGCTCTCGATATTATCTCTTTGAAAACATTCCACATCTTTTCTATACTTACATGATCAGATCGGAAGGAGGAAGACTGTCTCTTAAAAAGCGTTAAAAGCATTTTTATCATCTTTTTTTAAACAGATATACTTTGCGTTTCTTTTTGATGGCTGTAGGTGTTACGGTATTCAGCCTAGCAGCAACTGCTTTGTGGTCGCTAATCCCTGTATTCGTCACAATACGCACTGTTTGTCCAGGATTATTTGTTGCTAAAAGGTCAAGTATGCCTTCGCAACCATTTACGCTTCGAGTGGGCTTATGAACTAATTGTTCAAAATAATTTGCTGAGAATGAATTCAGTACAATTTCGGATGACGTTTTATGCCTGCCGCCGGCTTTAAACGATTGTCAGATATAACCTCTACCCATACAATTTCACATGAACTATCTACTTCAATTTCGCTACAAGCAAACTACCTCTGACAGCAATAAATACTCCACCACCAACCGTATTTAATCTATCCTTTCGGATCACTGTTAGAGCGTATGAAAAAATATCGGCTGAAATTATTTCCAGCCTTAGCCAACTCTCCGAACCTACAACTATTTGAACTTCTATGATTTCTCTTAGGTCTTGGAGCTCTGGTTCTTTGCCGACACAGCTATGACAATTTCCCACGACAATACCAATCGTTTCTAAAACTACCTTACTGTGGCTTTTCGCTTGGTTTGCGATCTTTATAAGGGGCGTTTTGTGAGCAACTGTAATTCAATCATCATGCTGGAACCTGCAATCATTTTAATTTTGTGACATCCAATATTATTCCTAACTAATGCTTTCCGAAGGGAAAACGTTATTTCTTTCCGCTGTCGATTAAGAATTACCAAACGAGTCGTCTTCCAAGCTAACTGTGACCGTAAATACTTTAATAAGTGCAATAAAAGAAAACCGTATCATACCATACCATCATTAATTATTCTTGACTTTTTCATGCAATCATGTACAAAAGTTAAGAAAGAAGATATTATCATTTTCTTCTGGTCCCAGTTTCTCTTGTAACATTGCAGCCAAAGACAGAATTTTCGATGGTTCGCTTACGTAACTTTAAGCTAGACTATTACCAGATGCAGAAATGAAGTTCGGCAGAACATCATACAAGGGCGGTAATGTTATAATATATTGTATATTACATTCTACTAATGGTGCCAATAATTCAAGAGGCATTATTTTAGTGTTCGTATAGTTTACTGATAGCATGAAAAGAAATGGGCAGTTCCTTAACGCTTCATACGCTTAATGTTCATGGGGCAGTAAAAACACAGACAGCTCTGGGAATAGGACGTCTAACAGACGCTATCGCAGCTGCAGCACTTCTGTGTAAAAGGCCAAGTGGTCCAATAAATCGCCAGTTAAGAAACTTTGGTCGGCAGGAAGTTCGCCTCTGGTGTGGCGACAGTGCAGCTGCAAGAGGAGTTTTACTGAAGTCTTTCACGGCGTCTGCACGGCAGCGCAAGGAACGAACTTCAGTTTTATTAGTCGTAAACCAGTGATATGAAGCCGATATGCGAAAAAATACGACAGTAAGACTCCATTCGGTTTTTCCCTGCACATGGGGCGGCACGTAGGACGTAAGGTTAAACACAATGGAGTAGAATTGTTTATACGTCGTGCCATTACCCATATACAACACTTGGATACACAACCTAACTGAGAACAAAATATAACTATAAATACTAGACATTTGCAGACCAGAACTTGGCATCATCAAGTGCAATGAGCGCAGACTTGGGTAACTTCGCTGCTATGGACGAGAATAGCCATATACTCCATTGCATCAAGTGAATTGAGTTCTGCTCATCCCCACAATCACAGAACGCAGGCTCCACACTGAGACGCCACCCATATTCATTTCTTCCTCGTGAACAGGAATGGAGTCAGTTGAGTGACTTATAAGTCATTTTTCTGCGGGGCGGAGGGGAAGTCCTCCTCATATTTCATCTATCTAACCAGATGCTGGGTTCTAGCGAGCTAATTTCTTAATATCGTTTGCCATGGTGAAGCTACGAATTCCTCAGTTGTCTTGAGAAGACTCGTTATCGACATCAGTTCATGTAATTGATTGCCGGTGGCTAAACAGTGGTTAAGATTCTGATTTCGTTGCTTTGGTCTTCTCTTATCTGGCTGCTAGTTCTCGCCAAACGTCAAGAGGTGCAATTCTACAGTGACAGTATAGCTCCTACAGAAGAGGGGACGTAGAGAGCCTGTAATGATTCGACGCGTATTTTGATGCCGACATCCACTGATTTGATGTGGTGTGATGTAGGCCATACAAGGCATGCGCTCTTTTCTGTAGAATAGCACAGAGCTAGTGATCATATCTTCAGGTCGTGCTCTCCAAGTTACTTCCGTCAATTTGCGCACATTATTATAAATGCCCCTGCTCTGTTCCTTTCCACATATTTTTAAAGTTTTATTTTTGTGTTTGACATATTACTTTGACTGACATGTACTATAGCTTTTCAAAACGCGCGTTAAAATTTCGACTGCCACATACGACTGTTATTAAAAAAATTTTACTTCACGTAATATTTTTAAAGAGATTTGATGAAATTATTATGTTTAAGATTCTCCTACGCAGTGAATTCTTATGTTAGATTCCAGCAGCTTCAGCTAGGGCCTTTTTGGCAAAAATTTGTAACTGCAATTACTGACAATTTTTTGTGATGTAATTTTGATGACAGATGATGATGTTACAAGCATTAGCTACTAGTAGCCCATAAATGGCCGTGGTTC
This sequence comes from Schistocerca piceifrons, assembly GCF_021461385.2. Taxonomy (NCBI): domain Eukaryota; kingdom Metazoa; phylum Arthropoda; class Insecta; order Orthoptera; family Acrididae; genus Schistocerca; species Schistocerca piceifrons. The sequence goes on along the minus strand of NC_060140.1, from coordinate 899,420,669 downwards.
CTTGTAATCGTGTCCCTGCTTCATTCCTTATTTTTTAAATTTATCTTTTTTGAGCTACTTGTAATTTTGATTTTGCGTTGTAATATTGCTTTTAACTTTTTGTTTGAAATGTATGTACTGATTTTCTTCGATTTCTGTCACTTTCTATGTTCAAATCACTTAATAAAGGCAAGGCCTCCGGTCCAGATTTTATACCAGTCAGGTTCCTCTAAGAGTATGCTAATAAAATAGCTCCATACGTAGCAATTATATACAACCACTCGTTCACAGAAAGATCCGTACCTAGAAACTGAAAAATTGGAATATGAAGATATGGCTTCGATAGTACAGTGTGATTCCTTTATTAACCATTTCTGTACAGACGTAAGTTAAATAATGTCAGCAGTGTGGGAAAAGTTTGTTGCTACTTACTGTAAGGATAACACGCTAAGTTGCAGACAGGCATAATTAAAAGTCCCTTACACGTAAGCTTACGGCCTCGGCCTTCGTCAAAGAGAAACACAAATCATTCATTCACAAAGGCAAGCACACTTCGCCCACACATGAGTATTAACCCCATTTCCAACTTGATCGTTACGTGTGCGTGAATTGTGCCTGCCTGTGTGAATTAATGGTGTGTGTTTGTCTTCTTCCGGCGATGGCTGAAGCTGAAAGCTTGTGTGTGAGTGTCTTTTAATTGTGCCTGTCTACAAATTGGGTTGCTTCCCGTAAAGATAACACACTATCTTTTCCTGCATTTTTGATATTCCTCCATGGAGTTTCCAGTGTTTAAGTTAAACAGTATATTTTCCGTTTTTAATAAGCGTTGTCATGTAACTGTTATGCTTAGTGCCATAGGCATTAGTGTCATTACTGGCACCTACTGATAAAATTGCTTCTCTTGTAACCTTCGTCAGCTTGGGCACTGATGATGTTACGAATTGGATTAGAGAGGGACAAAATAGTTTGTGCTGATTGTAGTAGGTACGTTTGTCATCTTCAGTGTTGTTGCAAGGTATTCCTTTTAATATTTGTCTTATATGTTATGTTTCATTCAAGAGATCTGATGATGGATTCCTCCCGAAACTGGTCTTGAAATGATAGATAAAATTATTTTCGAGCAAGATAAGTGATTTAACATTATTTCTGGTGGCCACTTTGTGCTTGCTGTTCAGACAATGCTGCTTAAAGGATATTGTGCGCTGCAGCTATACCCCTAGTCATTTTGGAGTTTCACAGTGTTCCAGCGTTTTACCTTCCCAGGAGAAGGTTAAGCTTCTTTTCCTCTTATATGATGAAACACAGGTGTTCGTGATTTCAGTGGGTCTGACCTGAGTCAGAGTGCAGCTAACACTCCTGACGATGGGCCTCCGCAGTCGACGACCCATGCACGTGCCTACGTTAACACCACGACACCGGGAAATACGACTGAAAAGGGCACATGACCCTCGGCACCGAACGTTGGCCCAGTGATAGAGCGTTGCGTGGTCGGATGAATCCTGATACTTCTTCATCATGCCAATGTGAGAGCACGAATCCGTCGTCTTTCAGTGGAACATCTTCTTGACACCTTTACTACGGGACGGAGACAAGCTGGCATCCACAGGTCCAGTGGAGCTCGTGCAAGGCACCATGGCGGGCAAGGATATCGTACGCTGGTTGCAGACTACGTGCAGCCCTTAATGACGTTCATGTTTCCCGATGGCAGTGGCATTTTCCAACAAGGTAACGCGCCATGTCACAAAGTCAGGCGTGTGATGCAGTGGTTCGAGGAACACAGTGGCGAGCTCCAAATGATGTGCTGCCCCCTCCCCCCCCCCCCCCCCAACTCGCCAGATCTGAACCCTACGGAATACATCTGCGATGTGACGTGGCGTCAGATCTCATCGCCCCCCCCCCCCCTCCCACCCGCAATTTACGGGAATTATCTGACTTGTGTGTGCAGATGTGGCGTCAGCTCCCTCCAGCGACCTACCAAGGCCTCACTGCTTCCATGCCACGACGCGTTCCTGCTGTTATCCGTGCCTAAGATGGACATACCGGTTATTACGTAGGCCGTCAGTGTTCTGGCTGATTAGTGTACATTGAACAATGCACGTAGGTAATCCAACAAATTGCGCAGCTTCCTTCCAGCTAGCTCTAAACAAGATAACTCTTTTCTATCGCTCTGTCACTTCTCTCTCTTCTATCTTACTGCGATGATTGCATGCTGGCAAATATACACCACTTCATAGCCATGATTTACCTGTTCTACAATATTTATGGCGCTCCAAAGCAATCAGTGGTACCAATTTTCAAGAAGGGTCGTCGAGCAGATGCGCAAAACTATAGGCCTGTATCTCTGACATCGATCTGTTGTAGAATTTTAGAACATGTTTTTTGCTCGCGTATCATGTCATTTCTGGAAACCCAGAATCTACTCCGTAGGAATCAACATGGATTCAGGAAAACGGGTTCCCGGGTTCGATTCCCGCCGGGGTCAGGGATTTTCTCTGCCTCGTGATGACTGGGTGTTGTGTGATGTCCTTAGGTTAGTTAGGTTTAAGTAGTCCTAAGTTCTAGGGGACTGATGACCATACCTGTTAAGTCCCATAGTGCTCAGAGCCATTTGAACGATTTTGATTCAGGAAACAGCGATCGTGTGAGGCCCAACTGGCAGCATTTGTTCATGAGACCCAGAAAATATTGATACAGGCTCCCAGGTAGATGCCATTTTCCTTGACTTCCGGAAGGCGTTCGATACAGTTCCGCACTGTCGCCTGATAAACAAAGTAAGAGTCTACGGAATGTCAGATCAGCTGTGTGGCTGGATTGAAGAGTTTTTAGCGAACACAACACAGCATGTTGTTCTCAATGGAGAGACGTCCACAGACGTTAAAGTAACCTCTGGCGTGCCACAGGGGAGTGTTATAGGACCATTGCTTTTCACAGTATATATAAATGACCTAGTAGATACTGTCGGAAGTTCCAAGTGGCTTTTCGCGGATGATGCTGTGGTATACAGAGAAGCTGCAGCATTAGAAAATTGCAGCGAAATGCAGGAAGATTTGCAGCGGATAGGCACTTCGTGCAGGGAGTGGCAACTGACCCTTAACGTAGACAAATGTAATGTATTGCGAATACATACAAAGAAGGATCCTTTATTGTATGATTATATGATAGCGGAACAAACACTGCCAGGAGTTACTTCCGTAAAATATCTGGGAGTATGCGTGCGGAATGATTTGAAGTGGAATGATCATATAAAATTAATTGTTGGTAAGGCGGGTGCCAGGTTGAGATTCATTGGGAGAGTCCTTAGAAAATGTAGTCCATCAACAAAGGAGGTGACTTACAAAACATTCGTTCGACCTGTACTTGAGTATTGCTCATCAGTGTGGGATCCGTACCAGGTCGGGTTGACAGAGGAGATAGAGAAGATCCAAAGAAGAGCGTTTCGACACAGGGTTATTTGGTAAGCGTGATAGCGTTATGGAGATGTTTAGCAAACTCAAGTGGCAGACTCTGCAAGAGAGGCTCTTTGCATCGCGGTGTAGCTTGCTGTCCAGGTTTCGAGAGGGTGCGTTTCTGGATGAGGTATCGAATATATTGCTTCCCCCTACGTATATCTCCCGAGGAGATCACGAATGTAAAATTAGAGAGATTCGAGCGCGCACGGAGGCTTTCCGGCAGTCGTTCCTCCCGCGAACCATACGCGACTGGAACAGGAAAGGGGGGTAATGACAGTGGCACGTAAAGTGCCCTCCGTCACACACCGTTGGGCGGCTTGCGGAGTATAAATGCAGATGTAGATTACAATCAGTCATCTCTTTCAAAGGGGGGAAACGGTATGTTGTCCCAGGAGCCTATGACTCTGATTGCTGCCACGACACAACTGCTTCATTTCGCGACAATACTTGAAGGATGAGGCCTTACCTGACGTTGTTGTGCCGCTGGACATACATCTCGTGGAAGCGTGTCTGCTTGTTGGCCATGTCCTGGCAAGCGTCCGCCATCTTCAGCATTATGCTCCTCTTCACCTGCAACAGCCATTGGCCAAGTAAAGCCTTTAGCAAGCACTTGAAGGGAAAAAATTGTGATAAGTAAAATCTATTTCTTGTTACTTGTGAGGTCACAAAAAAAGAACCTTTCATTTATATGTAAGGTCTTATAAATCGGCTGTGTTGGTTAGAACAAACACTTATAAGTTGTTATAGGGTATTAAAGTATGTGTGTGTGGGTATAACTTCCTCTCGTCCAACCATCTTGAGAACAGCGTTAACGAAGTGGTTTGTCAGATAATATTCTGGAATGTACTTACTAAAATAGGTGAAACGTTATAAAATTTAATACATAAATAGCAGAGGACACAAAAGTACCACAATACACAGACATAAAAAATCTTTGTTTTCTCTCCTGAGACTGCTGCCATCTGGTGGCACTCCTCTCACTACTTTACTTGCGCAACTGGTGTACGGCAGTATGCAGCCTGCAGTCAACTCAGACACCTGCGGCACTTCTTGATGTGCCACGCCTGTGTGACTCTGTGTTGCCAGGAGGACACAGTTACACTTTTTAATGTTTTACTCTCTTTTCATTGCGAGACAATGTTATCTTAGGCGTACATTGGAATTTATATATTTACTGTAATAGCTCAAGCAAAGAAAATTTCATTTTTTATTTGAAATACACAGTCTGTTACGATGGTACACAAACTAAGGTGCAGTTGATTGCACACCACGACTTCATAACCAATACACTGAGGGTATGTGAAAAAGAAATAACGGAAAATCATTAATTTAGGTTTGCAGTTACAAATATGTAATATTCTTGCAATTTTTGAAGATGGCATTTAGCCTTGGCGAAACTAGTAGTCCAGTGTACCTACATACAATCAATGTAATAACAACTTCATGTCTGAAGCTTTCTTTACGAGGTACATTCAAGTTCTAAGGCCTCCGATTTTTTTTCTCCGGACTGGAAAGAGATAGAAACATGCGCATTGTTTTAAAATGAGGCCACGTTCATTGTCAATACGTCCCAGAGATGGCAGCACGGTACGGCAGATGGAATTTTACCGCCAGCGGCGAGAATGAGAACTGTTTTAAATACTTAAAATGGCGACGTTTTCCTTACTTGAACAGCGTGCAATCATTCGTTTTCTGAATTTGCGTGGTGTGAAACTAATTGAAATTCATCGACAGTTGAAGGAGACATGTGGTGATAGAGTTATGGATGTGTCGAAAGTGCGTTCGTGGGTGCGACAGTTTAATGAAGGCAAAACATCGTGTGCAAAAAAACCGAAACAACCTCGGGCTCGCACAAGCCGGCCTGACGACATGATCGAGAAAGTGGAGAGAATTGTTTTGGGGGATCGCCGAATGACTGTTGAACAGATCGCCTCCAGAGTTGGCATGTCTGTGGGTTCTGTGCACACAATCCTGCATGACGACCTGAAAATGCGAAAAGTGTCATCCAGGTGGGTGCCACGAATGCCGACGGACGACCAGATGTCTGCCCGTGTGGCATGTTGCCAAGCAATGTTGACGCGCAACGACAGCGCGAATGGGACTTTCTTTTCGTCGGTTGTGACAATGGATGAGACGTGGATGCCATTTTTCAATCCAGAAACACAGCGCCAGTCAGCTCAATGGAAGCACACAGATTCACCGCCACCAAAAAAATTTCGGGTAACCGCCAGTGCTGAAAAAATGATGGTGTCCATGTTCTGGGACAGCGAGGGCGTAATCCTTACTCATTGCGTTCCAAAGGGCACTACGGTAACAGATGCATCCTACGAAAATGTTTTGAAGAACAAATTCCTTCCTGCACTGCAACAAAAACGTCCGGGAAGGCCTGCGCGTGTGCTGTTTCACCAAGACAACGCACCCGCACATCGAGCTAACGTCACGCAACAGTTTCTTCGTGATAACAACTTTGAAGTGATTCCTCATGCTCCCTACTCACCTGACCTGGCTCCTAGTGACTTTTGGCTTTTTCCAACAATGAAAGACACTCTCCGTGGCCGCACATTCACCAGCCGTGCTGCTATTGCCTCAGCGATTTTCCAGTGGTCAAAACAGACTCCTAAAGAAGCCTTCGCCGCTGCCATGGAACCATGGCGTCAGCGTTGTGAAAAATGTGTACGTCTGCAGGGCGATTACGTCGAGAAGTAACGCCAGTTTCATCGATTTCGGGTGAGTAGTTAATTAGAAAAAATCGGAGGCCTTAGAACTTGAATGCACCTCGTACGCTGCACTCATGAGCGGTCTCCAGCTGACAATATCTCATGCATTAATGTGATTAATTTGGTTCTAGTGTCTTGTACTTTCAACTGTTTGCTTTTAGGCCTTTAAATACACTACACAACAATGAATTTGCTAATGGGTGAAAATAGCGCGAGTGTTGTGTAATAGTGTGCGCTGATTCCGATTTTGCTATCGGAACTGTTGTAGGACGCCTGGCTTTAAACTTATGGCTGAAATTCATACGATATTTAAAGCCTGTACATGGGTTAATATGTAGCTGCATCAACGAACCGTGTTTGACGAAGGATTGTGTGAGTGTGTATGTACAGTACGTGTGTGTATTCTCAAGGTTTCTCTACTTTATGCGTCTGTGGAAGGATAAGTATGCAGTACTGAAAACAAACAGGCAGACTTGGACAAGTTCTAACTAGTCTGCGACAAGTTCTAACTTTTTTTCGAGGTACAGCGCACAGGCAGGTTTCAACACTTTTATAAAATTAGTCCCCGTGCAAGTTCTCCTGCTCATCAATCAGTCTGATTCGGAGGTGACTAGAGAACAGTTCATGCCAGTGTGGTTCTGTGTTTTATTAATCAACAGTCGCGGTAACATGCATTTAGGTGATTTCATATAAGACGATTCGGTAATCCGGTGTATGGTGATTTAGTAAGCGAAACATGAATAGGAGCAGTTGTGTGAATTTTCCAGACTACTTTTGCTACATTTGGGGCAAGTATACGACGTCCGACCGACGCCAGAACATGACCAGAATGCTTGTAAGCTATACGTATATAGCTTACAAACATTACTTCGAATGTGAAACCAATGGTTAAACGGTAAGCGAAATCGAATGCCTTTTGCTCTTACCTTGATTTGGCGGGAGCAAAAAGATCACCACTCGAACTGCTGTTTCTGCTTGAGCAACATATCCAGGTACAGCGAGAAGAAGTCAAAAATCGTCAATCCAGATTTTCAGTCTGCTCTAAAGCCTGTGGCGCATGGTACAGATTACCCAGTACCAATTTATCCTTCATCCGATGCAATGATACTGAAGGTAATGGCAGTGACGCTGGAGCTATGGAGTATACGAATGATCGCGACAATGACATAAAAAAAGGCACATTTGATAAGCCAAGTCGAACTGGACCACCTGGTTCACGATTAGACCCTGTTGAAAGATAAATCTGAACTGTTGGGTTCCTGACTGAAGGTGTGAAACTTACTCGAGAGATATCTTCTGGTAAATCTTCCGGGATGTAAGGTCGTGGTCCATGAAACTCTTCAGCTCCTAACGTTTCGTCCAGAGCTGTCCTGGACATCTTCAGAGGGGTGTTTCTCCTCCGGTGAATCTTGCCGACTGTCGGCAAGACTCACCGGAGGAGAAACACCCCTCTGAAGATGTCCAGCGCAGCTCTGGACGAAACGTTAGGAGCTGAAGAGTTTCATGGACCGCGACCTTACATCCCGGAAGGTTTACCAGAAGATATGTCATGCGGTCGTGAAAGCTTTCATACTATTACTCGAGAGAGGTGTCACAGTTACCCATTGTTCTGATCGGCGCATGAAATTCGCAGCGTACTATGCTGCTGGAGGCGGTGTTTGCTTCTGTCAGGACGTGACAGGACTCATAAAGAAACTACGCAATAAATACGTATCAGAAGAGTGGAGACTTTTTATTGACTCTAAATCAAGCAGTTTCAAACCTGCACTACTACACAATGATAACCAGAAACTATCAATTCCGACTGCAAGTGAAGGAAACCTACGAAACAATGAACACTCTCTTGATGCTGATTAAGTACTCTGAGCATAACTGGAATATCTGCGGTGATTTGAGGGTTGTAGCCCCATTGTTAGGACTGCATACTGGGTATACAAAGCACACGTGCTTTGTTTGCTATGGACTAGTCGCGATGACAAGTATCACTGCATAGCAGAAAATTGGCCACCGAGAAATTTACCTGTAGTCGAATAGCACAATGTTGAACATGTACCTATTGTGGATAGTAATAAGATTTACCTAACTCCAATCCATATCAAGCTGGGTCTTATGAAATAGTTTGTTGCAGCGAAAGATAAAACAAATCGTGGTTTGCAGTACCTAAAAGGCAAGTTTGGAAAGATGAAAACTGACGAAAAATTGAAAGCAGGAGTCTTCGTCGGGCCAGAAACACGAAAGTTTGTTCGAGATCCGCAGTTCAGATTGGAGCTCACGAAACGAGAACTAGAAACTTGGGACTCATTTGTGCCTGTCGTGCACAACTTTCTTGGGAATCACAGAGCAGACAACTATGCAGAAATTGTGGACAACTTGCTAACAGGGTTCCACCACCTCGGTTGCCAAATGTCACTAAAGATGAATGTCTTGCATTTGCATCTCACATTCTTTCCGTCAAATATGGGAGCCTGGAGCGACGAGCACGGTGAAAGATTCCACCACGAGACGTCCACCGTGGAAGCAAGATACTACGGCCGCTTCAATCCGAACATAATGGGGGATTACTGTTGGTTTTTGCAGAGAGCAACAGAATATGTTCACAGGCGGAAAACAAGACTCTCTACCCACGCCGGCCGCAGTGGCCGAGCGGTTCTAGGCACTTCAGTCCGGAACCGCGCTGCTGCTACGGTCGCAGGTTCGAATCCTGCCTCGGGCATGGATGTGTGTGATGTCCTTAGGTTAGTTAGGTTTAAGTAGTTCTAAGTTCTAGGGGACTGATGACCTCAGATGTTAAGTCCCATAGTGCTCAGAGCCATTTGAACCATTTTCTCTACACACTTTTAAACCAAGTCAGTGCCAATCTTAGTGTAATTAAAGGTCGGTGACGAATTTCAGAGCTATGTAAACATTTATAATACACTTCTTCTTTATAGTATTTAGTGCTTTCATTCCAAAGTACGTACATTAATTTCCTAAAATTTCTCACATTCGCAATTCAGCGCAGGTGATATCCTTGATAACATTTACACATACATAACTTTTTTCCCGACTTGTCAGAGCAAATATGACTGTAGTTATGTATTCAGCGCATATGAATTACTCTAAGGAAAGTATTTTCAACCCAGCTACAGGGAAAAAAAATTACTTTGTTTCGTAGTGTTATGATGCACCCTCTTTATATTTGAGGAGGTTTTTCCAACGACTTGCTGACACGGGAAGCTTCACAAGAAGGATTCACAGTAGACGCTCGCATGACATGGAAAAATAGTGTTGCGGTTAGTAGACGTTGGTCCCCAGTCAAGTCTAGGCTGCTACCGCACTTCGTGCTGGTCAGTGAGGTGTGAACATTTAGTTCCTCACTTGGAGCTAGTTCAAGCTCTCAGGCTACAAGACCAACAAGCCACATTATAGCTCTGCCCGCCCGTTCGAAGAACAAAGTGCGATAAATTGTAAAGCTGCGGCCAAAGATATTGTCACAACCCATGGAGCAATGTCTGCACGTTTGTCTTGATATTCTAAACGATTATAACTAAGTGTACTATTTAAGATGAAAACAGTTTCAGACAATGAGATCCGAAACTGGAGGGAAAAAAACTCAGCTTTGTGGCATACTTGAGAAATACGGCAATTCCTCCATTTTTGTAGAGCTGATAAGATAATGACCGATATTAAAGTAACGGCCGATATAAATTCACGCAAGAGAAATACACACAGTCATTATGCGAGTAGATGACTTACATGGATAATCGGATGAATCTTTAAATTCGTTAAGGAAAGAAAGACAAATATTCTTTGGGGAAAAAGCCTACAGAAAGTCGGATTTATATACGCACTCTGGAGATAATAGCAGTGTGTAATTTGTTATGGCTTTAAAGCCCACCGCACAGCGAAGTACAATCTGCTGAAATAGTGACTGACATTACTGAGGTGCTGGTTTACAGGCTTGCTCAGGTTGGCTCCGCGGCTAAGCAGGTGAGTGTGTCGCTACAAATACGGGTCGTAGTCAAAAACAGCTCTTTTTTTCTGTCATTCTGCCCTGCACGAATTCCTCCCCTGTGCCAACCTTTTCATCCGAGAGTAGCACTTGCAGTATGTCCTCAATTAATTGCTAGATGTAGTCCAGCCTCTGTTTTCCTCTACAGTTTCTGCCCTCTACCGCTCCCCCTAGTACTGTCCCTTCTTGTCAGTGTTTTCCATTTATGCCTTTTCACGTCGATTCTTCAGAGAACCTCCTCATTCCTCGCCTTATCCGTCCACCTAATTTTCAACATTCTTCTGTATAACCACTTATCAAACGGTCCGATCTTCTTTTCCGGTTTCTCCACGGCCCATGTTTCACTACCATGTTTCACTCCGGACGTACATTCTCAGAAATTTCTTCCACAAACTAAGATCTATATTTGATACTAGTAGACTTCTCTTGGGCAGGAATTTCCTATCTGCCAGTGCTATTCTGCTTTTTGTGTCCTCCTTTCTCCGCTCATTATGCGTTATTCTGCTGCTTAGGTAGAAGAATTCCTTAACTTCGTCTACTTCGTGATCCCCAGTTCTTGTGTTAACTTTCGAGCTGTTCTCATTTCTGCTACTTCTCATGACTTTCCTTTTTCTTCGATTTACTTGTAATCCACAATTTGTACACTGTTTAATCCGTTTAACACATCCCGTAATTCTTCTTCGCTTTCAGTGAGGACAGCAATTTCATCAGCGAATCTTATCATTGATATCCACCAACCTTGAAGTTTAATTGTACTCTTGAACCTTGCTTTATTTCCGTCATTGGTCTTCAAATGTGTGTGAATTACTAAGAGGCCAAACTGCTTAGGACATCTGTCACTAGACTTACACTCTACTTAAACTAATGCAAACTAACCTATGCTAAGAACAAGACACACACCCACGCCCGAGGGAGGACTCGAACCTCCGGCGGGAGGGGCCGCGCAGTCCGGGACATGACGCCTCAAACCGCGCGACCACTCCGCTCGGCCATTGCTTCTTCGACGTATAGATTGAACACTACGTCTGTAAGACTACAGCCCTGCTTTACGCCCTTTTTAGTTCAAGCACATCGTTCTTGCTCTTCCGGTCGTGTTGTCCCCTCTTGGTACTTGACATATTTTCATGTAGCCCATCCATATTTTTCTCAGAATTTCCAACATCTTGCACTATTTCACCTTCTTCTAGATCGACAAATCCTGTCAGCGTATCTTTCTTTTTCTTCAGTCTTTATTCCATCATTAAGCGCAAAGTTAGAACTAATTCTCTGGTGCCCTTACCTTTCGTAAAGCCAAACTGATCGCGGTCTAACAGATCCTCAATTTTCATTTCTGTTCTTCTGTATATTATCCTTACCAGCTACTTAGATGCCAGAGCTGTTAGGATGATTGCGCGATAATTCTCGCACCTGTCGCCTCTTGCTTCCTTCGGAATTGTGTGGATGATGTTTTCCAAAATTCTGATGGTATATCGCCAGTCTCATTGATTCTGCACACCAACGTGAATAGTCGGTTTCCTGCCGCTTGCCCCAACGATTTTTGAAATACTGATGTATTGTTATGTATCCCTTTCGCCTTATACGATTTTTAGTTGTCCAAAACTCTTTTAAATACTGATTCTAATACTTGATCTGCCTTACCTTCTTATTCATAACGAATCCTACTTCCGTTACACCAATTTCTGTTGGCATTGATATTACTGTTTACTTGTGTGAGCAGAAATCGTTGCCTTCTTTCATTTTCATTTCACTATATGTAGACTGAATCTTGAATATCCGTTTTCATATTGTCTAGCTTCCCTACCACGTTGAAACTTCTGACATTCCACGTCCCGAGTCGTAGAAACTTACCCTTCCGTTGGTTATTCAATCTTTTTCTCATTGTCACCTCCTTCTTGTCAGTTCCCTCACAAAGATATGAATGAGGGACTAATACAGAATCTTTTGCCATTGGGGATATAATTAAGACATTTTTCCAACTACAAGCCACATGTCCTGTGGATATAAATTGTATGTCTTTAATGCGGTGGTTTCCTTCACCGTCTGCGTCGTCATGTCGTTGATCATTAGTGGTTCTTCCGCCTTTTAAAGGCAGCTTCCTTTCCGAAGGGCAAGACAGTGCCTCCCGCCCTCTTTGACAACGGCGTTGGCAGAACAAGTGTGGCTTCTATATGCTGAAAGCCTTCGACCGCCATTGCTAATTATCTTCGTTCAAAATTCAACTATTTATGAGGCGCGAACCCTCATTATCGTATTTTCCGTCATTATTCTCGGACTTGATCCGGGCGGAAGTCAATGACACCTCTTCAAGTTCATAGTTGAATACTTAGTCAACTTTTCTTTTGTTTTACTGCAGAGGGCAGGCACCCCTGTGACTAAACACGCTGAGCTACCGTGCCGACAGCACTAGAGTACCGTTGCACGAATTATCACCTCGAAAAATTCAAGCAGCAACCATTAGATATGCTGTGAGTCCTTCCCTGCATATTCAGTCATTAAATCGGCTGACTATCCCCAACGACGGCATTCACCTTTGAATGCGACTGATTAACCGCTATGATGGATTACTTGTCGGAGACCTTGGTTTTACAATCCAGTTCATCATGGAAGTGCTTTCTGGACAATGGTTTATTCATCCGAGGAAAGAGTCACTGGGGATCATGTCAGAGAATGCAAGGGCTAGGTGGGGGGAGAGGGTTGGGTCTCAATTTGATAGGCCAAAGAAGAACATCAGTGACTGTACAAAATACGTTGTTGAATTTTCACGTAGTCCAACAGCCGGCCACGGTGGCCGTGCGGTTCTAGGCGCTGCAGTCCGTAACCGCGGGACTGCTACGGTCGCAGGTTCGAATCCTGCCTCGGGCATGGATGTTTGTGATGTCCTTAGGTTAGTTAGGTTTAAGTAGTTCTAAGTTCTAGGGGACTGATGACCTAAGATGTTAAGTCCCATAGTGGTCAGAGCCATTTGAACCATTTTTGAAAGTAGCCCAAAAACCGCCTTGGACGGCTTCCCGTGACGATTCGCCTTTATAAGCTGCCGAAACCTCGTCAGATTTCCTTAGCATGCGCCTGTGACAGTTTGGCCCTTACGAGTACGGTCTGTAAGCATCAACCGGTGTCAGTCCAAGAAACACACACAGTCACTTTGCCCGATGATGGTTGGATATTTGGCTTTTTCGGCTCTGGTGAATCCACTTGTTTCTATTCCTTCCTTCGCGGTTTTTTCGGCGGTAGTGAATCCACAGTTTTCCTCTGATTGCTCTGGTGCTTTTTGTCGTGGCCATAGTGCTACAGCTAGTACTCGTCCGTGGCGATTCAAAAACGAAAGTGCCCTGAAGTTGTTTGAAAGCCACTTGAAAAACGGAGAGCAAAGTGCTGTGAGTGAGAATGAAAAATCTTCCTGAAAACATGTTCTTTCAGGATTTCCACAAGCATCAATCTAGGACCCACTTTTGTTTTCCTTGTATGTCAATGATGTTTCATCGATTCTGTTTTCCTGTAAACATCATTTCTATGCCAACGATCGCCGGCTCTACGTAAGTGCCAGACCTGAAAATATAAATACTGCGACTGCCCAAACGAATGATGATGTCCTCAGTGATAACAAATGTGAAAAACTTTGGGCTTAATCTAAATACAAGAGTCGCAAGTAATCTTTGTATCCCATCACAAATGAATGAATTCAGAATTCAGCGACAGCTGCCTCCCATTTAATTGGACGGCATCCCAATAGCATTTCAGAAAGCAGTGAAGAACTTCAATATAATTTTGGATCAGCATTTAAATTGGACAGAGAATACTGTCGCCATATAATATAAGTTTTCCGGCTGCATCTATGCCCCCAAAAAGTTTCGGAACCTATTGTTTTCATAACATTTTCCGGAGGATGTGAAACGCAAGCTCGGCAGTCACTCGTTCTACCGAACCTCCACTATTGTGGTGTTATTCAACGCGGTACAATTAGTGAAAACACAAGACAGTTAGAGCTAATCATGAATGGTTGTGTGCTTTACATCTGCAACATTCGCCTTTATGGCCATGTCAGCGCTTCAGACACCCAGTTAAGGTGATTTCTGCCAGACAAGTTACGGGACCACCATACGTTGTGTTTACTTCATAAGCTTCTCAGAGCGCATGCACTTGAGTACCTCGCCTCAGAGGTTAAGCATCTTTAGTGCAATCGTAATGTGAACACAAGGTCTCAGCTATCTAGTATCCTAACTGTGCTGATTCATGAAACAGAAACATTGGCAAACTCCTTCGATGTCGCTGCTGCTCGGCTCTGGAGAAAGATGCACTGTTTGCGCTATGCGACGTCCTACTAACTTTAAAAATAGGTTGAAGAAATTCCTCCTATAATACTGATAGCGCTTCCGTAAAATTAAGGTACATATACAGCCAACTTCCCCTCTGTCAAAAAGCGAAGGCCATGTTCGTGTCTTCTCTCACATACGCTTCTTTATATTTCCCTTTCCTTGTAGGTCAAGTCGTCCTCTCCTCCCTTATATCCTTTAACTTTGTGTTATCACATTCATCGTTCCATTCCTCGTCCACCCCTTTCTCCATGCCCATTCCTGCTACCAGTCATAATTAAAAATCTGCCTTATTGCAACCTCTTCAGATGGTTCAAATGGCTCTGAGCACTATGGGACTTCACAATCTGAGGTCACCATTCCTCTAGAACTTAGAACTACTTAAACCTAACTAACCTAAAGACATCACACACACCCATGCCCGAGGCAGGATTCGAACCTGCGACCGTAGCGGTCGCGCGGTTCCAGACTGAAGCGCCTAGAACCGGTCGGCCACACCGGCCGTAATTGCAACCTCTAATTATTCTTGTAGTTACCATTCGAATATAAACTGCGCGTATGTTTTTCTTGTCAGTACCACTGTAATTTTTATGTTTCTAAATTTAGTATTATATGCTTGCTGTAACATACGTAGAACGCCTATTTAGGTGTAAGAGAGGGTCTGATGACCCTAATCTTGCCATCTGGTTCGCCCTGAAACAGCTGTAACATTTTCACTGCTACCTCGTTTGGACGTGCTTTTTGAATGGATATGAGCAGCAACGACTTTTGACACGTTCAAAGTGTCGTGCTACATGTTGAAATCTGATCCATGACAGATTGTTCACCTTTTCCACAACCACCTGGATTGTGAAACCCACGGCCTCCGCCTTTCTGGCGATCTCCATCAGACCATCACATACATGGTCTGGCACTTCGCTCTTTTTAGAGCTCTTTGACCACACTAGAAGCGTCTGTGCTACTCAACTACCGTGTCATATGACAATGCAAAGGCACACTTCCACAAACTTAGCTTGCCTTGTTCAAACATTCTTCCCTTGATCAATGTAGACCAGGAGTGCAGACATATACGAGGTGGCTATAATTAAAGTGCAGCAACTCACGGTGGTTAGGTGTGGGCCGGAATTATCGTATGACAGCGAAACTTGTTAGATATGCTAATGCGTTAATGTGGAATCGATTTACGCTAGAAAAAAATTAGTTCCCATTTTTGTCACCACTTGCAAATCTGGTCCAGTGTGGGCTGTAATTATCATACGGCTCCGAAAGTCGGTAGATACGCTAATACTTTAATGTGAGATCGACTGACGCTGAAAAAAACTTCCAGTTTTGTCCAGCAGGTGCAAATCTGGCGCTGTGACTGCAAGAAAGAGGTATAGAAATGTTTCCGTACGTAATAGGACAGCAACGGAACGTGGGTAAAAAACGTCAAAAAGTGGGGAAAACATAATGTTGATTTCATTATTGATCGTTATGGCATGCCAAATGGCAGCGTGGATGTCTTTCTTTTTTTTTGGGGGGGGGGGGGGGGGAAGGTCCTTAGTCTTCTCACTGATTTGATGCGGCCTGCCACGAATTTCTCTCCTGTGCTAACCTCTTCATCTCAGAGTAGGATTTGCAACCTAGTCCTCAATTATTTGCTGGATGTATTCCAATTTCTGTCTTCCTCTACCGTTTTTGCCCTCTACAGATCCCTCTAGTACCATGGAAGTCATTCCCTGACGTCTTAATAGATGTCCTATCATCCTGTCCCTTCTCCTTATCAGTGTTTTCCACATATTCCTTTCCTCTCCGATCCTGCGTAGAACCTCCTCATTTCCTTACCTTATCAGTCCACCTAATTTTCAACATTCGTCTGTAGCACAGCATCTCAAATGCTTCGGTTCTCTGCTCCTACAGTCCAGGTTTCACTACCATACAATGGTGTTCTCCAGACGTACATTCTCAGAAATTTCTTCCCCAAATTAAGGCCGATATTTGATATTAGTGGACTTGTCTTTGCCAGGAATACCCTTTTTGCCAGTGCTAGTCTGCTTTTCATGTCCTCCTTGCTCCGCCCGTCACTCGTTATTTTGCTACCTAGGTAGCAGAATTCCTTAACTTCATCTACTTCGTGACTATCGATCCTGATATTAAGTTTCTCGCTGTTCTCATTTCTACTACTTTTCATTACCTTCGTCTTTCTTCGATTTACTCTCAATCCATACTTTGTACTCATTAAACTGTTCATTCCATTCATCAGATTATGAAATTCTTCTTCACTTTCACTCAGGATAGCAATGTCATCACTGAATCGTCTCATTGATATCCTTTCACTTTGAATTTTAATTCCACTTCTGAACCTTTCTTCATACCATCATTCAAATAGTGAACAGCTCCATATATGCACCAGGTGGCCAAAATTTGAACTAATTCCTTTTGCAGTTTAAATCGTTCCACATTGAAGCATTGTCATGTCTACCAACTTTCACTGTCACACGGTAATTATAGCCCATACTGGACATCCGTAAGTAGCTGCACTTTAATTGTTACCATGCGGTAGCTGTATGAAAACAAAAATCAAATACGTAACTTTATTTTTTCCAGGTAATGCTCAATGACTACTCCTCACAGCAAATTTCGAGGTTTTGTACTTAGCCGGAGATTCCTGTCACTTAACGTTTCTTTCACCACGGAAAATGGTTTTGTATAAGCTAAAACACGAAGTTACACCTTATTTCGGAGTCCGCGTCATATTTTTCGCTGTGTGAGGTATTTCGAACGACAGGGAAAAACAAGGGAACGCAGCTTCGAACGATTAGAAAAGAACTGCAGTGTTCAAACACACCTTGGGGTTGAGGGTTGATTAAAAAAATGTTTTGCCCCTCTTTTCAGTCTGGTGCATATTTTTCCTGGCAATGTTTGGTGCCTCTGTCTGCGTATACTCTCCAAGGTATATAGGGCTCCTGCTAATCATTTCTATTTTGATGCGCAGATGGAAATCACCATCAACATGAGGAGATATTTCGAACATGAGTAATCGAAACGTGAAAAAAACAAACGTTCTAGAAAGAAAATAAGCATTCAGTGAGATAAGCCTTCTAAAAAAACCAGTTACACACACGCAGACACATATACACACACACCAATCCTTTAGAATAGCAAACATATCTTGCCCGACATTTTCGGTAGAAATAATAACAAAAATAACGGGATCTTATACAGCCCAAAATGCAATATTTGGAAATAGTTAAGTTAAAAAACAACCTCAATATTTACAAAAAATCATAGAAGAAAATTAATAAAAAGGTTCTGAACGGAAGAAATGGTACAAATATTCAGAAGAAGGAAAGAAGCGTGTGATTTAACTAAGAAAATCTTTAACATCATAAACTTCTCTAGAACTACAAAATGCAGGTAATGTAATAGTTTAAAAATGAACTGTGGACAGAGCAGGCTACAGGTAAGAAAAAATTATTGGAAGAATAATTGTGAGGTGTGAAACACACAAAAGATAAATTGAAAATGAAAAGAAACATGTAAATTTATAAAAATGTGCAGAGAATAACGGAGGTAACGAAAAAACCAGTGTTGATGTTATTTGGATACACTAACAGAATGAATAAAGGAACATCAGTAATTCAAAATATGCAACCGTTTTAAGGAAATAACGCACTGAGTTTGGCCCATCTAAACCTGTCGTTTACTTATCCGCATGACAGCCATGGGTATCCTTACCAATGCTAACAGCAACATCGTGAGAAGCTTTTTAAGACTGTTTGAAGAAGATGGGGCTGTCTGTAAGAAAGAAGCAACGCTAGAAGACAGTGCAAAATGACCTACAGAAGACTGAATAATGGCGTAGTCTCTGGGGGTTGACCCTGAACGTAAATAAATGTAACATATTGGGCAAACATAGGAAAAGAAATCCACCACTGTACAACTACTCTGTTGATGACAAATTGCTGTATCGTAAAACATCTAGGAGTAATTGCTCAGAGGTATCTTAAGTGGAGCGACCAACAAGACAAATAGTAAAGAAAGCAGACTCCAGACTGATATTCATAGACTCCAGACTGATATTCATAGACTCCAGACTGATATTCATAGACTCCAGACTGAGATCCATACTCACCCACAAAAGGAGTGTCTTACAAGCTGCTTGTTCGACCGATTCTCGAGTATTGTTCGTCCGTCTGGGCGCCTTACCAGTCAGGAGTGATAGAAGAGGTGGAGAAGATGCAACGAACAGCGGCGCTTTCTTCACGGGATCGTTTAGTCGGCGCAAGAACATTACAGAGATATTCAACAAACTCCAGTGGCAGACACTACAAGACAGGCGTTATGCACCACGGAGAGGCTTTCTACTGAAATTTCGAGAGGGCACTTTCCGATAAGAGTCGGACAGCATACTGCTGCCTCCTACATACATCTCGCTAAATGACCGTGATAAAAAGTTCGAGAAATTAGAGCTAATACAGAGGCTTACAGACAGGCAGGTTGGGGACGAAATAATGTGGAATTTTTTGAAAGATATTTCCGCCATTTGGCTGTTAATTTTTCTTTTATTTTACTCAATAGTAATTTCGCCTTTATAGCATTTCTCAAGTACATGTTGAAATGTTAAAGTACGTCTGATTGTCTGTAACATGTCATCGTCGAAAGAACGTATTTCTGGTCTTATAGACCAGTTGTCGTATTATATTATTACATATCGAAGATACATTAATAAGGCTGCATTGTGCACAGTGAAATACGATTAAAACCCAGTATAGCGTCCAGATTGAGGTTTTCACTCTACAGCGGAGTGTGCGCTGACATGAAACTTCCTGGCAGATTAAAACTGTATACCGGACAGAGACTCGAACTCGGGACCTTTGCCTTTCACGGGCAAGTTCGCAGAAGAGCTTCTGTAAAGTTTGAAAAGTAGGAGACGAGGTACTGGCGGAACTGAAGCTGTGAGGACGGGTCGCGAGTCGTGCTTGGGTAGCTCAGTTGGTAGAGCACTTGCCCGCGAAAGGCAAAGGTTCCGAGTTCGAGTCTCGGTCCGGCAAACAGTTTTAATCTGCCAGGAAGTTGCATTATACGGTATTTAACAGCCAATATATTCCTGTGACGTGCATTCGTCACTTCTGTTCATCAGCTGACGTTAACATATGTCAAACATCATACAAAAAAAAGAAAAAAAAAGAAAAAGATGCCGACAAACGTCTTCCCAGGCGCCATTCGCGAGTGAAGAGGGAAGAGGGATCGTTTAATGGTAATAGACGTACGCTCCGACACGCCACACACCACCAGGTGGTTTGAGGAGTATTGATGTAGATGTAAATCGTGGAACGCTGAATCGTAGTCGTGATACACGACGATAATGCCTGTGTTGAATTTAGACACGTCTTGGTAGGCCTATCTCCTTCTTACACAAGGCAGAATCCAATCTTCTCAGAAACGATCAACATTCAAATATGATTTGTGATTAAACAACCCGCTGCATAATCTTTCCTCGTGTACACGAAGTAGATGGCGTTACTCGTGGCTATGTAGACAACTGGTAATGACATGCATGTAGAACACTTCACGCCAATTTGAAGTTCGCTGTATACCCCATCGATGCTGTTGCAATTATAATGACGAACAGTGTAATTAAAAAAGCAACAAAATTAGAGTTCGCTGATGATAGAGTAAATGTTTTGAAAGGCCCCCAGGGCATACGTGCACTTGGATGTTTGGTGCTGTGCTAGGTGCGTCGCGCAACTGCGCTAAACATCAGACGGACGCGACTGCTGGCGTTCAGAGAGGCGGCGTGTGGTAATTGGAGGGTGTCTGTGGCGGGGGCGGCGCCCCACTCAGCGCTGGGGGCGGGTGTGGGGGTGGAGGTGGAGGCGGCAGCGAGCCGGAGGCCGGAATACCGGCCGGCGCGGCGGCGCTTCATTACGCAACGACCGCAGGCAGCCCGCCGGGGGATCCGCGCTGGCAGCCTCGGCACGGCGGGGGTTGCACGGGCTGCAGCCGCGTTAACAAGTTGATTCAGCGTCCCAGAGGGCCGCGCCCAATCCCTGTCGCACAGTGCAGAGTTATTTCAGAGTGTATGCTTCAGCTGCACAGTGCCGTGGCAGTGTCTCGTGTCGATATCGTCTCAGCAAGAAGGATATAGCGTCACTCTGTAAAGGAGGCAGTTTATAGAACTCGCGAGCGTCCCATATTACAACGCACACTTTTTTATAAGAAACAGAGGATGGGGGAAAGGAAGGGAGGAAATGGATGGGAATCCGTGACTTAGAACCGCACAGGGCACTGTGGTAATGCAACGGCGAAAGATGAAAATTTGTGCCGGTCGCGGACTCGAACAAGGATTTACCGTTTCACATGATCGGTTGGCTTAACCGCTTCGGCCATTACGACACGGACCCTGACCAACTCCAATTTCCAACTTACCGCGTGCTGCAGTGCAGCGGCTCTCGTTGATTAACCCCCTATTCGCGAATTATTGATTCCTGTAGGAGTTTGGATAATATTAGTCGATCAGCTCTGAAACAAATTCCACGGAGCCGTTGCGCTCTTTTGTCTGATCTGTCGGACATGCCCGGCAGAACAAGCACAGCTTATGCATATTAATTCCTGCAACAGCGTGACGGTTCCTTGGTCCTTCTTGCAATGCGGATATACAAATATCGTCCGAAACCCTATGGGAATCGGTAATTTGCGAGTAGACGGTTAAGGGACGAGAGACCGGGGCGGAATTATCCGAGTGCGATGGAAATCCGTAGATGTGATGTTCATGTACAGACAAACAAATCAAACGACTACAATTACGGAAAAATTGGATGACTTACTCAAGAGAAAGAGATTCACAAATCGAATCCATTCCTGCCAACATCGTCGACTAGTGGTATTGCTCCTATTCAAATCTCGAACGCCGGCCGAAGTGGCCGTGCGGTTAAAGGCGCTGCAGTCTGGAACCGCAAGACGCCTACGGTCGCAGGTTCGAATCCTGCATCGGGCATGGATGTTTGTGATGTCCTTAGGTTAGTTAGGTTTAACTAGTTCTAAGTTCTAGGGGACTAATGACCTCAGCAGTTGAGTCCCATAGTGCTCAGAGCCATTTGAACCATTTGAAATCTCGAACGAGTCGCCGATTACTCCACACAGGTTAGATGAGCCAGACTACACAACCCCTCGCAAATACTAACATTTGGGTCATCCATTTCCATGAACCATGGACCTTGCCGTTGGTGGGGAGGCTTGCGTGCTTCAGCGATACAGATAGCCGTACCGTAGGTGCAACCACAACGGAGGGGTATCTGTTGAGAGGCCAGACAAACGCATGGTTCCTGAAGAGGGGCAGCAGCCTTTTAAGTAGTTGCAGGGGCAACAGTCTGGATGATTGACTGATCTGGCCTTGTAACATTAACCAAAACGGCCTTGCTGTGCTGGTACTGCGTACAGTTGAAAGCAAGGGGAAACTACAGCCGCAATTTTTCCCGAGGGCATGCAGCTTTACTGTATGGTTAAATGATGATGGCGTCCTCTTGGGTAAAATATTCCGGAGGTAAAATAGTCCCCCAATCGGATCTCCGGGCGGGGACTACTCAAGGGGACGTCGTTATCAGGAGAAAGAAAACTGGCGTTCTACGGATCGGAGCGTGGAATGTCAGATCCCTTAATCGGGCAGGTAGGTTAAAAAATTTAAAAAGGGAAATGGATAGGTTAAAGTTAGATATAGTGGGAATTAGTGAAGTTCGGTGGCAGGAGGAACAAGACTTTTGGTCAGGCGAATACAGGATTGTAAATACAAAGTCAAACAGGGGTAATGCAGGAGTAAGTTTAATAATGAATAAAAAAATAGGAATGCGGGTAAGCTACTACAAACAGCATAGTGAACTCATTATTGTGGCCAAGATAAACACGAAGCCCACGCCTACTACAGTAGTGCAAGTTTATATGCCAACTAGCTCTGCAGATGACCAACAAATTGCAGAAATGTATGGTGAAATAAAGGAAATTATTCAGATAGTGAAGGGAGACGAAAATTTAATAGTCATGGGTGACTGGAATTCGATAGTAGGAAAAGGGAGAGAAGGAAACTGCAGATGACCAACAAATTGCAGAAATGTATGGTGAAATAAAGGAAATTATTCAGATAGTGAAGGGAGACGAAAATTTAATAGTCATGGGTGACTGGAATTCGATAGTAGGAAAAGGGAGAGAAGGAAACATAGTAGGTGAATACGGATTGGGTGTAAGAAATGAAAGAGGAAGCCGCCTGGTAGAATTTTGTGCACAGCATAACTTAATCATAGCTAACACTTGGTTCAGGTTGTATACACGGAAGAACTCTGGAGATACTAAAAGGTATCAGATAGATTATAATATGGTAAGACAGAGATTTAGGAACCAGGTTTTACATTGTAAGACATTTCCAGGTGCAGATGTGGACTCTGACCACAATCTATTGGTTATGAACTGTAGATTAAAGCTGAAGAAATTGCAAAAAGGTGGGAATTTAAGGAGATGGGACCTGGATAAACTGACTAAACCAGAGGTTGTACAGAGTTTCGGGGAGAGCGTAAGGGATCAAATGGCAGGAATGGGGGAAAGAAATACAGTAGGAGAAGAATGGGTAGCTTTGAGGGATGAAATAGTGAAGGCAGCAGAGGATCAAGTAGGTAAAAAGACGAGCGCTATTAGAAATCCTTGGGTAACAGAAGAAATATTGAATTTAATTGATGAAAGGAGAAAATATAAAAATGCAGTAAATGAAGCAGGCAAAAAGGAATACAAACGTCTCAAAAATGAGATCGACAGGAAGCGCAAAATGGCTAAGCAGGAATGGCTAGAGGATAAATGTAAGGATGTAGAGGCTTATCTCACTAGGGGTAAGATAGATACTGCCTACAGGAAAATTAAAGAGACCTTTGGGGAAAAGAGAACAACTTGTATGAATATCAAGAGCTCAGATGGAAACCCAGTTCTAAGCAAAGAAGGGAAAGCAGAAAGGTGGAAGGAGTATATAGAGGGTCTATACAAGGGCGATGTACTTGAGGACAATATTATGGAAATGGAAGAGGATGTAGATGAAGATGAAATGGGAGATATGATACTGCGTGAAGAGTTCGACAGAGCACTGAAAGACCTGAGTCGAAACAAGGCCCCGGGAGTAGACAACATTCCATTACAACTACTGACGGCCTTGGGAGAGCCAGTCCTGACAAAACTCTGCCATCTGGTGAGCAAGATGTATGAGACAGGCGAAATACCCTCAGACTTCAAGAAGAATATAATAATCCCAATCCCAAAGAAAGCAGGTGCTGACAGATGTGAAAATTACCGAACTATCAGTTTAATAAGTTACGGCTCCAAAATACTAACGCGAATTCTTTACAGACGAATGGAAAACTAGTAGAAGCCGACCTCGGGGAAGATCAGTTTGGACTCCGTAGAAATATGGGAACATGCAAGGCAATACTGACCCTACGGCTGATCATAGAAGCTACATTAATGAAAGGCAAACCCACGTTTCTAGCATTTGTAGACTTAGAGAAAGCTTTTGACAATGTTAACTGGAATACTCTGTTTCAAATACTGAAGGTGGCAGGGGTAAAATATAGGGAGCGAAAGGCTATTTACAATTTGTATAGAAACCAAATGGCAGTTATAAGAGCTGAGGGGCATGAAATGGAAGCAGTGGTTGGGAAGGGAGTGAGACAGGGTTGTAACCTCTCCCCGATGTTATTCAATCTGTATATTGAGCAAGCAGTGAAGGAAACAAAAGAAAAATTTGGAGTAGTTATTAAAAACCATGGAGAAGAAATAAAAACTTTGAGGTTTGCGGATGACATTGTAATTCTGTCAGAGACAACAAAGGACTGCTGAATATTTGAACGGAATGGATGGTGTCTTGAAGGGAGGATATAAGATGAACATCAACAAAAGCAAAACGAGGATAATGGAATGTAGTCGAATTAAGTTGGGTGATGTTGAGGGTATTAGATTTGGAAATGAAACGCTTAAAGTAGTAAATGAGTCTTGCTATTTGGGGAGCAAAATAACTGATGATGGTCGTAATAGAGTGGATATAAAATGTAGTCTGGCAATGGGAGGGAAAGCGTTTCTGAAGAAGAGTAATTTGTTAACATCGAGTATTGATTTAAGTGTAGCCATGTATGGAAGTGAAACATGGACAATAAATAGTTCGGGCAAGAAGAGAATAGAAGCTTTCGAAATGTGGTGCTACAGAAGAATGCTGAAGATTAAATGGGTAGATCACATAACTAATGAGGAGGTGTTGAATAGGATTGGGGAGAAGAGAAGTTTGTGGCACAACTTGACTAGAAGAAGGGATCGTTTGGTAGGATCGGTTGGTAGGACATGTGTTGAGGCATCGGGGGATTACCAATTTAGTATAGGAGGGCAGCGTGGAGGGTAAAAATCGTAGAGGGAGACCAAGAGATGAATACACCAAGCAGATTCAGAAGGATGTAGGTTGCAGTAGGTACTGGGAGATGAAGAAGCTTGCACAGGATAGAATAGCATGGAGAGCTGCATCAAACCAGTCTCAGGACTGAAGACCACAACAACAACAACATGTCAAGTGTACTAGTTTAGAACATGCTCCCAGCTCGAGCAACTTTAATTTCGATGAAATTTATGCAGACTGAACTTGATGGACGTCCATGACATTCTGCACAGTTTCAAGTTCAGCTGGTACCGCCGTGCCCGGTGGATGAGCGGTCCTGGGCGCCTTGCCAAGGTTCGCACGACTCTGTCCGTCGGAGGTTCGAGTCCTCCCTCGGGCATGGGTGTGTGTTTGTGTTCTCCTTACCGTAAGTTAATTTAAGTTAGATTAAGTAGTGTGTCTGATTTACCGTTACCGATGACCTCAGCAGTTTGGTCCCATAGGAACTTGCCACAATTTTCCAGTTATCTGGTACTGGAGTCATTCTTGTGAAAAGGCCGAAAAGTCACGAACTAATCTTCAAGCTGGGCTGGCCACTGTTCCTAATCTAAAAGAGCTAGCCGCTTGTTCCGCTTGTTTCTGGACATAGTGGTACAAATTTTTGTGCTCAACACGTAAATGACGCCAGAAAAGTTCAGAAAGCAATGCTTATGGGATAATCTCAGCTCAAAATGGGTAACAGATCATGTTGTGACAAATTTGTCCCCTGGTTTAACAAGGCAAAAGTAGTGAGGAGAGATCGCTAATGTCTGTCTGGCCGTTAGATATTTCATAAATTAGGGCCTAGTTTGCGTGTTTAATAACGGTGCTACAGTCCTCTAAATTTGCTAAAAAATATGAATGTACCAAGTTATAGCCATGTTGGAAGTCATGTCTCTCAAAATGGACACCTACCACATTACATGCACTAACACCAGTCAACAGAGCACATATCATTCTACCAGAAATACCTATTTCCATTTAGGTGTCTCTTTGTGTAAGGTGCAAAAATTTCTCCTAAAGTACTGTATTACAAGACATCGTTCAAACTCAGTGAGATGTTGATAATGGCTTCTTTATCGCCTTAAAAGCATTCTTCACTAGCATCGACTCACCGCGTCCAGTCTCAGAGCTAACTAATGCTCACGACTGTTACGGTTTGCATCCTCGTAGTCTTAGTCTTAGTTGTTGTTGTTGTTGTTTAGTAACACAAGACTCGTCTGATGCAGCTTTCCTCGTTAGTCATTTTTGTGAAACTCTCTTCATCCCTTCACAGCTACTGCAATATACAGGTTGGTTGTGATTACACTTTCACTACTTGAGCCAATATTTACCGGCTGCCCAGCTTTATAGCAATGACGTTCGTACTGTGCGTAACAGGATTTACGTTGTTAGTGGTGTTGGTGTCATGACTTGCCGTTAGGTGCCGTAGGGTTGAAACACATGCATCAGTGTACATTACAGTTGCGCACAGTCGACATGGATTTGTATAAGGTGAGCAGGGCTTTACTCGTACAGCTATTTAGTCAAGAGAACACCAATAGTGATATTGCTCTTCGCGAGTACTGAGACATTAAAGAAATACATAAAGGTCCTCTTTCCGCACCGAAGTTAAAGAACATGATGCGGAAGCTCGAATTAGCTGGCAAGGTGGGAGAGTTCAACGACCAATAGCGCCAGAAATTGTTAAAAAAAATACTGTTCCTATGGCTGAGAATGTTGCACGCAGTGTGTGATCTTCAAGCAGTGCACGAGCTGTGTCACGGCAGCTGAACATTCCATGGTCTACCGTTCGAAAAATGTTGCAGACAGTAGAAAAAGGGAATGTCTAATGTGGTTCCGGGGTGACGTGGATGTAGATTGTCGCTACAATGAACAACGTTTGTAACCTGAAACATAAACATGGTACGCAATCAACAAATGTTATCCGCTCATGTGGAAATGAAAATGAGTTTCTTTCAATGGTTTATTCGTAATTTCTCTTCCGCATGTCCTTTCGAATGTTTCCACACAGTTGCACTGTCATAGGTACCCTAAGATAGTTTGATGCTTCAGGTTTTCTACATAGTTCCCCACTCACTTGAGTACAACGTACAGAAAGTTCATACAACTCATGTGAAACTGCCAGAAAAGTCTTTCTTTGGGATTTTATTCAACTCGCTCGTCACACTGATTTGAATTTCGGTATGTCGTCAAAGTGTCGACCCTTCATATGAAGTTCTACACCTTGTCGTCTTGTGGTAGGTTATTACAGAAAGCACCAAGCCTCTTTACCTTTGATAACTTTTTCATGAAAAGAAAAGTCCACGTTTTCAATTTCAGCCGATGCAGGAGTAGGCGCATCATCGTTTTTGTTCTGGAGTCTAAGCGTGCGACGAAAACTTGGCACACACT
The DNA here is from genome assembly GCF_021461385.2 of Schistocerca piceifrons. Taxonomy (NCBI): domain Eukaryota; kingdom Metazoa; phylum Arthropoda; class Insecta; order Orthoptera; family Acrididae; genus Schistocerca; species Schistocerca piceifrons. The sequence continues at coordinate 899,393,418 of NC_060140.1, read as the reverse complement.
TATCTCATCTTCAAAACATTATGGAGAATATCTTGAACGCTTGATTCGGAGTTGTTGCTCCACTGCGAGTTGTGACACTACAACGTTGGCACACCAACGGCAGCACTTCCGCTACTGAACACGGCCTGCTCACAGCTGACTGGCGCATCTGTTGTTTACAGTTGTTATTTCAAGCTGCCACCGTAGCTAATGGACGGCCACTGCTTATATGCCAGGAGTAAAATCAGTTTCAGAATGGCCTTGGCGTCACTCTACAGCTTTCGTCCTTCCCCTCTCCCCCAACTTCCCTCCTTGATTCCTCATGATGGACCCCATGTCACAACATTACAGAAAAATAACATCAGAGAAGAGTTAGTAACACTTACATTTATATTCCATGTTAAATTTTTCGTAAGACGCTTTTCTTACTGTTACCAGTCTTCATTTTACATCTCCTCTACTTCGGCCGTCGTCATTTTCCTGCCGAAATATTTTATCTCAAACTAATTCTCTCAGCATCACCTGATCACTTTCTACTACATTCCATTGCTCTAGTTTTATTTTTGTTGATGTTCTCATACAATATCTTTTAGAGAAACTATATTTCTTTTCAACTGCTCTTCGAAGTTCTTCGCCGTCTCTGACAGAAGTGCTATGTCATCGGCAAATCTTGAATTTTTATTTCTTCTGTCTGACCTTTAATTTCCTTTCCAAATTTGTCTTTGGTTTCCTTTACTACTTGCTAAATGTATAGATTAATAGCATCGGCGACAGGCTACACCCCTCTCTCACTCGCTTCTCAACTTCTACTTCCATTTCAAGTCCTTCGACTCTTACAAGTGCAGTGTGTTACTGTACATGTTGAACGAGCCTTTCGCTCTCTGTTCTTTACCCCTCCGCTGTTCATAATTTCGAAGAACGTATCCATTCAATAATTTCGAAAGCTTTCTGTAACTGTGCAAATGCTATAAACGTAGGTTTGCCTTTCGTCAGTCTATAATGTAAGGTAAGTAGCAGAGTCAGTAATGTTTCGCGTGTTTGTTCATTACTGAGAAATCCAAACTAATCTTCCTCACGGACGGCTGCCACTAATCGTTCGCTTCTTCTGTAAATAATTTGTGTCTGTATTACGCAACACTGACTTCATAACCTGGTGGTTCTGTAATATTCATAGCTGCCAGCACCTGCTTTGTTTGTCATTGGCATTATTTCATTGATCTTGATGTCTATCTGTATTTCACCTGACTCTTACGTGCAACCGACGATATTTAATTATTACAAACCAGTTTAAATCGGTCGGTATACTGCATTTCTAATTGTAAGTTTGCAGCTTATCTGAATCATCGTCTGCTGAACACATTCTGTAGACGAAGGATTTAGATGTCGATCATGAGCACAATTTAATACAACGCTGTGTGTTATTTAAACGGTAAATTTCGTAAATTACAGCTTTCTTTCGTAGATGTTGAAACAGATTTTGTGAAATTTTCTGCAGAATATTAGTTCAACATTGAGAAGTTGTGTCACAAGCTATCGTCACGTCTTTCACACAGCTAAATGTTAGCCACATAGTTTATGAAATGCACGTTAATTCACTATAACGTTAAATCACGATAACGTGCTACACTCCTTAACGTAATTAGTGATGCATGTCACTGATTTCGTAGCACACCGTGAACCGAATATTACAGTGACTGGAGTGTACTAGAATAGCGTTCAATTTGCTTTGTGGCAGCTGGTAGAACAGGAGCAGGTTGTACGTCTAAAATCGCCATCTTTTCAGAGATCTACTGCCTTCAGGATACTACGCACTCTACACAATACAGGGTGATTCAAAAAGAATACCACAACTTTAGGAATTTAAAACTCTGCAACGACAAAAGGCAGAGCTAAGCACTATCTGTCGGCGAATTAAGGGAGCTATAAAGTTTCATTTAGTAGTACATTTGTTCGCTTGAGGCGCTGTTGACTAGGCGTCAGCGTCAGTTGATGCTAAGATGGCGACCGCTCAACAGAAAGCTTTTTGTGTTATTGAGTACGGCAGAAGTGAATCGACGACAGTTGTTCAGCGTGCATTTCGATAGGTGTATTAAACGTTGGTATAAACAGTTTACAGAGGATGGGTGTTTGTGCAAAGGGAAAAATTCTGGACGGCCGAGAACGAGTGATGAAAATGTAGCACGCATCCAGCAAGCATTTGTTCGCAGCCCAGGAAAATCGACTCGCAGAGCTAGCAGAGAGCTGCAAATTCCACAATCAACTGTATGGAGAGTCCTACGAAAAAGGTCAGTTATGAAACCTTATCGTCTGAAATTGGTTCAAGCACTGTCTGCAGCTGATAAGATTAAAAGAATCGATTTCTGTGATTTTATCCTTGCTCAAATGGAAACAGATGAATCTTTCGTTTCAAAGATTGTGTTTAGTGATGAAGCAACTTTCCACACTAACGGGAAAGTCAACCGTCACAATGTCTGTAAATGGGGCACTGAGAATCCGCGGGAAACAACTCAGTATGAACGTGACTCGCCTAAGGTGAACGTTTTCTGTGCCATTTCAGCCAATAAAGTTTTTGGTCCCTTTTTCTTCGAAGGTGCTACTGTAACTGGACTACAGTATCTGGAGATGTTAGAGAATTGGCTGTTCCCTCTGCTCGAACAAGAAGCACAACAATTCATATTACAGCAGGATGGAGCGCCACCACATTGGCACTTATCTGTCCGTAACTACCTGAAAGTCAACTACCCGAGGCGATGGATCGGCCGCCAGGCAGCCCGTGACAGAGCACTTCATCACTGGCCTCCAAGAAGCCCTGATCTTACCCCCTGCGATTTTTTCTTATGGGGGTATGTTAAGGATATGGTGTTTCGGCCACCTCTCCCAGCCACCAGTGATGATTTGAAACGAGAAATAACAGCAGCTATCCAAACTGTTACGCCTGATATGCTAAAGAGAGTGTGGAACGAGTTGGAGTATCGGGTTGATATTGCTCGAGTGTCTGGAGGGGGCCATATTGAACATCTCTGAACTTGTTTTTGAGTGAAAAAACCTTTTTAAATACTCTTTGTAATGATGTATAACGGAAGGTTATATTATGTTTCTTTCATTAAATACACATTTTTAAAGTTGTGGTATTCTTTTTGAATCACCCTGTATAGTGCCATTCAATGCCGAGCTGATAATATTGTCAATACAAAAATTGAAAATAAAATTGTAATTTTGACACTATTCTGTAACTGTTTACCACAAAATAATTACACTGCCTCAAAAAGAAATTGAAGCACGCAGAAGGGGAAGAGGAAACGAAATGAAACTTCACACTTAAGACGCTATGCGACGTTATTTCAGTGATTACGAAATCGAGTCATATTTACAACGGACTTAGAAGTATGAGCCCACTTATCAGCATGTCGTTGCTCCAGACAGGCGTGGGTGTATGCACTGATTCAGTTTGGAATGGTGTCACAAAGCCATTGTGTCATCTCGTGAGGCAAGCTGGCCATAAATGTTGTAACTGGTCCGTCATATAGTGGATAGTAGCGCTGGGACGGAGATGATGTCCGAGCTGAACCCTCACGTGCTATATGGGGGATGCTATATCGGGGACACATATACACTGCTGGCCACCGTAAATGCAACACCAAGAAAGACAAGAGGTAGCACAACAAAATTTATTTTGTAGATAACATGTTAACCAAGTATCACATGATTACGTTTACAGACGTCTGTGACATGTGGTTCCTGCCAGAATCAGTAGCCAGAGTTGCCGCCATTGTTGGAGATCACCGCTGCCACACGTCTCGGCATTGAGTCAAAGAGACGTTGGATGTGTTCCTGGGGTACAGCAGCCCAAGCAGCTTCCACACGTTGCCAAAGATCATCTGGTGTGGCGGCTGGGGGTGTAATCTGCGCCACTCGTTGAGCAACCATGGACCACATGTTTTCTGTCGGCGAAAGATCCGGAGAGCGAGCCGGCCAGGGAAGCACTTCAATCTGGTTATTGACGAAGAACCTTTGGACAATGCGTGCCACGTGTGGTCGCGCATTATCCTGTTGAAATATGGCTGTGGCCGAGCCCTGAAGGTAAGGAAGGACAACTGGCTCCAGCACCTCGGATATGTAGCGCCGGCTATTTAAAGTACCGGCAATGCGTACTAGAGGCGTGCGAGAGTAATACCCAATACCGCCACATACCATAATACCCGGTGCAAGACCAGTGTGGCGGTGCATAATGCAGCTGTCCAGCATCCTCTCTCCACGGTGTCTCCACACTCGAATCCGACCATCGTGGTGCTGCAGACAGAAGCGTGCCTCGTCAGTAAAGACAACGTCATTCCATTCTGCCGTCCACATCCGTCTGTCATCACACCATTGGCGACGGAGACGTCTGTGGTTCTGCGTCAATGGTAGACGAAGCAATGGACGTCTTGCGGACAGACCACTCTGCTGTAAACGGCGTCGAATGGTACGCGCAGACACTGGATGATGCGTTACAGACGCAATGTGCTGTGCTATGGTTCGGGATGTCACTGAGCGATCCGTCACTGCCATGCGCACAATTTGCCTATCAGCACGTGCAGTGGTGCACCGAGGTGAATGCGATCGACCACGTCGGTCCGTCGTACCCTCATGCATCCAACGGTCACATATCCGCATTACAGTTGTTTGGTTTCGTCCAACACGACTAGCGATTTCTCTGTATGATAATCCACAATCTCGGTAAGCCACTATCCTTCCTTTGTCGAACTCGGATACTTGATCAAACGATGTTCGCTGTTGTCTACGAGGCATAACTGATCGTCTTGTGAAACAACCACAAGGTAAACACACGTGCCGAACGTACACTCGTCGAAATCGCCAAGCCTTAAATGGCGCTATGAGGTGGCGCCACAGGCACGCGTGATGTGCGTCTGCGCTGAAATTCTAATCAGTTGCATATCTCATCGCTGCAAACCCATGGTGTACATTTCACTTGATTCGGATGCTTCCTTCAGGGTGTTGCATTTACGGTGGCCAGCACTGTAGGAACCTTGCTGGCCTTGGCAGTACCTCAACGTCACACAGACAGTTCATAGAGAGCCATGCCACGTGTGAACGAGGACCGTGCTGGTCAAAAATGATGCCACGGTACTTTAGCACGAGAGGTAACACATGAGTGCGCAGGACGTCTGTCTGCCATCGGAGTTCCTTCAATCGGTACAAGGAGCGACCGGGAATCGAACCCCCACGACTTCAAGTTTCAAATGGTTCAAATGGCTCTGAGCACTATGGGACTCAACTGCTGAGGTCATTAGTCCCCTAGAACTTAGAACTGGTTAAACCTAACTAACCTAAGGACATCACAAACATCCATGCCCGAGGCAGGATTCGAACCTGCGACCGTAGCGGTCTTGCGGTTCCAGACTGCAGCGCCTTTAACCGCACGGCCACTTCGGCCGGCGACTTCAAGGTCAACAGTGTCGTACTCTCCAACACATCGGATGAATGGCACCTATCTACAAGCAACAGCCATTGTCATATGGAGAAGTGAAGAACCGCGATCATCGCTAACCGTAATGCGACGCTATTCATCGGCAGTCCAGGGTTCCCAGTCACCGCACACCCTAACACAGCCGTTTGTGGTGTGGCGCTACTGACAGCCTATGCAGGGCACAATATTCCCTTGTCTGGCTGCTGCTAATCTCTGACCAATGGGGCAGGATGGCACAGAATGTTGTAAGGAGTCAATAACTTACTCTCAGATGCCAGGAGCAGGCGTGAAGGCGTTACGATTTTCTGGGTGCAGAATACGGCGATCCTCGCTCGTGGGTGTCAGACGTGGTCGGAGGAAAACCGGAAGACTTTATGCCTGCCCTCACGTTCCCATGCAGTCCAACACTGGGCCACTGGCACATCTGAATACCTCATAAATCTGGATACTGCACGATCCGACCAGCTGGCCGAACGGAGGTCCACCCAGCGTATGACAATGTTCACGCCCGTAATATACCCCAACAGCCCTGTTAGCACTCTGCCGTCCGGAGGCACCACAGTGGTGCCGTGCGTGAAATAGCGGTCAACGGCCGGCGACACCACAGTGGTGTCGTGTGCATAGTGTCGCTCAGTGGCCGGCGACACCACAGTGGTGTAGTGAGTATAGTATCGCGCTGTGGCCGGCTACAGCAGTTTAGTATCTTTTACATTCTGTTGGCGTTTTGTTTAGGTAACAATAAGTTACAAAGGTCCACAAGTTCTTTGTATTTATAAGTTCCTGTGCCCTTTCATCATGGTAGACGAAAGAGACGGTACGATTGTTTACGATGAATGCGTGGAGCAAAACTTGGAGGTTGCCACTACGTGTGGTGTCACCGCCAGACACCACACTTGCTAGGTGGTAGCCTTTAAATCGGCCGCAGTCACTTAGTATACGTCGGACTCGCTTGTCGCAACTATCAGTGATTGCAGACCGAGCGCCGCCACACGGCAGGTCTAGAGAGACTTCCTAGCACTCGCCCCAGTTGTACAGCCGACTTTGCTAGCGATGGTTCACTGACAAAAAACGCTCTCATTTGCCGAGACGATAGTTAGCATAGCCTTCAGCTACGTCATTTGTGACGACCTAGCAAGGCGCCATTACCAGTTACTATTGATGCTGTAAAACATGTACCGTCAACAGCGATGTTCACCAATTATGGATTAAAGTTAAGTATTCCAGCAGCTACGTATTATTTTTGTTAGCCTCATTTCCTTGTCCTGTTCCAGACCTCACGCCAGCCTGCGTGAGCTTAAATGCGTGCCTTTCGGCTTCCTGTCATAGTGGATTGGCTGTCTTGCCAGTCCACAACACTACATCACGCACGTCTCATAATTATTCGGTTGACAGACTTTCGGGTCACATAAAGCAACACCAACTAACAAGCCTACGTATTTCCGAGAGGAATAAAAGAAAACGAAGAAACTGCCATGTACGGTCAAAAAAAAAAAAAAAAAAAAGGAACAACAAACCTAATGTGCAAGTCTTATGGAGTTGCGTTACATCTTGGAGACTATTTTGCTGAATATCATATGAAAGAGAAATTCTAAGCCCCAGAGACAATGCAAATAAACAGATATGTGAAACAAACGAATTTTGTATTTATTTACGTATGTATATTTTCGAAATTTCATAAAAGTAGGGGAACGTGGTTGATAACTTATGAGACCTAACGATGAGATTAGTAAAACGTAACATTTTCCGACAATCTCAAGAACGGCCGGCGACAAGCCAAGTAATTCGAATTAGCGCTGCCGGCGCCGAGCAAATAAATTTGTACGAGGCGTGCGGGCGGCAAAGTGTTAACAACACTACAGACGGACAGCGCTAATGCATTCTGGTGGCTGGGCTAATGGACACAGAGAATTTACATTTCTTGTCATTCACACACATGCCAACATGTCAATGGTGTATGCATCTATGAAGTTACATTGATATCCGACCATATCTTATGGATGCTTCACTTTTTGTATCAGGCAGTATATTACTGCCGAGTTTCGCACATACACTCACAGACATCCACTTTGAGCAAGCCCTTATCCGCAAAGCCAATAATACTATTGATATGGGCGTATACAAAGGGTGTAATGGATATACACTCATGCTCATAAATTAAGGATAATTGCAGAATGTGGTGCCACACAGCGTGGCTCTACAGAAAACTAGCGCTAATAGCATAGGCACACAGGGAACACACACAACACAGATCTGGTAGTCCATGGTATTGGTGATGAGTTGAGAAAAACGTATCGAACCACATGTGCTACAAAACGCCACTGTTTCCTGCGCATGTACCACGACATCAGTATGGGATATGATCACCATGCACACGTACACAGGCCGCACAACGGGTTAGCATACTCTGGATCAGGTGGTCGAGCAGCTGCTAGAGTATAGCCTTCCATTCTTGCACCAGTGCCTGTCGGAGCTCCTGAAGTGTCATAGGGGTTTGAAGACGTGCAGCGATACGTCGACCGAGAGCATCCCAGACGTGCTCGATGGGGTTTAGGTCTGGAGAACAGGTAGGCCACTCCATTCGGCTGATATCTCCTGTTTCGAGGTACTGCTCCACGATGCCAGCTCGGTGGGGCCGTGCGTTATTATCCATCAGGAGGAAGGTCGGACCCATTGCAACCCTGAAAAGGCGGGCATACTGGTGCAAAACGACGTCGCGATAAACCTGACCTGTTACAGTTCCTTTGTCACAGACATGCAGAGGTGTATGTATATCAATCATAATCCCACCCCACACCATCAAACCACGACCTCCACACAGGTCCTTTTCAGGGACGCTAAGGAGTTGGTTTCTGGTTCCTGGTTCACGCCAGATGAAAACCCGGCGAGAATCACGGTTCAGACTATACCTGGACTCGTCCATGAACATAACCTGGGACCACTGTTCCAATGACCATGTACTGTGTTCTTGACACCAGACTTTACAGCTTCTCCTGTGACCAGAGGTCTGTGGAATGCGCCTTGCAGGTCTCCGGGCGAATAAACCATGTCTGTTCAATCGTCTGTAGACTGTGTGTCTGGAGACAACTGTTCGAGTGACTGCGATAAAATTCAGAGCAAGGCAACCTGCAGCACTCCGTGGCCGACTGCAGGCACTGATGGTGAAATATTGGTCTTCTTGTGGTGTTGTACAGTGTGGACCTCCCGTACTGTAACGCCTGGTCACGTTTTCTGTCTGTCGGAATCGTTTCCGTAATCTTGAAATCACACTTCGTGGCACACGGTGGGCCCGTACTACGACCTGCTGTGTTTGACCAGCTTCCAGTCGCCCTAGTATCTTACCCCTCATAACGGCCTCAGTATGTGTTCTTTGAGCCATTTTTAACAAATAGTCACCATTAGCACGTCTGAAAACGTATGCACACTTACTCGCTGCACCGTACTCTGACATGCACCAACACACCTCTGCGTATGAGGCCTACTTCCAGCACCACCGTGCTACGGCTGCAGGTCAAATGCACCGCATGGTCATACCCTGAGGTGATTTAAACCCGCAAACCACCCACCAGAGCGTTTTTTTCACCATGTATCATCATTATCCTTAATTTATGAGCATGATTGCAAGTGTAGATACTTTCTTATGAGGTACCTTCATATGTACATACATTACTGCGTTGGCTTTTTTCTGCGTCTAACAGTCTTCTTGCAAACACGTCACGTAACTTACTACTTGATGTTCTGAGCACGGTCGCAACTGCACCATTAAGTGGACTACCAAAAATGGCTCTGAGCACTATGGGACTTAACAGCTATGGTCATCAGTCCCCTAGAATTTAGAACTACTTAAACGTAACTAATCTAAGGACATCACACAACACCCAGTCATCACGAGGCAGAGAAAATCCCTGACCCCGCCGGGAATCGAACCCGGGAAACCGGGCGCGTAAGTGGACTACCCCTATCAATTTTGACTAAGCGTTCTGTGTCCAGACATCCACGTTTCAACACCTGACACACTGCCCAGGGGTAAATACAGTAATGGCTTGCTTTTGCTACATGTGCTTGCAGGTACTAAACAACCTAATCGTTATTATTATTATTATTAATCTGCAAAAGACGTAAATACTGATGAAATGCCGTTCAGTACACCGTCCTCAGACATCTGCACTTATACCCAGTACACACAAGCCTTGAGCACTAAGTGGAGTGTAATGAGCGCAGCAGTGCACCGACCTCTGCGGCGATGTAGGCGGGGATGACGCTGAGCAGCAGCTGCTCCTGCTGCTCCTTCTCGCACTCCAGCTTGATGCGGGACTCGATACAGGTGCGCGTGCCCTCGAACGTGTGCTGGTGCGCCGCCTCCGTCATGTGTCGGTAGTAGAGGCCGGTGCCGCCCGCGCACGCCAGCAGCAGCGCCTCCGCCAACAGCTGGAACAACACAACATGTGAGTAGGCTGTTTAGGTCTTTGTGTTGGTAACGCCACGTAGCGCTCTGTATGAAAATCACTGGCTGTGCTGTGTGCAGTCTGTGGCTGGTTTGCATTGTTGTTGGCTATTGTAGTGATGGGCAGTTGGCTGTTAACAGCGCGTAGCGTTGCGCAGTTGGAGGTGAGCCGCCAGCAGTGGTGGATGTGGGGTGAGAGATGGCGGAGTTTTGAGAGCGGATGATCTGGACGTGTGTCCATCAGAGAGAGTAATTTTGTAAGACTGGATGTCATGAACTGATATATATATATATACACTCCTGGAAATTGAAATAAGAACACCGTGAATTCATTGTCCCAGGAAGGGGAAACTTTATTGACACATTCCTGGGGTCAGATACATCACATGACCACACTGACAGAACCACAGGCACATAGACACAGGCAACAGAGCATGCACAATGTCGGCACTAGTACAGTGTATATCCACCTTTCGCAGCAATGCAGGCTGCTATTCTCCCATGGAGACGATCGTAGAGATGCTGGATGTAGTCCTGTGGAACGGCTTGCCATGCCATTTCCACCTGGCGCCTCAGTTGGACCAGCGTTCGTGCTGGACGTGCAGACCGCGTGAGACGACGCTTCATCCAGTCCCAAACATGCTGAATGGGGGACAGATCCGGAGATCTTGCTGGCCAGGGTAGTTGACTTACACCTTCTAGAGCACGTTGGGTGGCACAGGATACATGCGGACGTGCATTGTCCTGTTGGAACAGCAAGTTCCCTTGCCGGTCTAGGAATGGTAGAACGATGGGTTCGATGACGGTTTGGATGTACCGTGCACTATTCAGTGTCCCCTCGACGATCACCAGTGGTGTACGGCCAGTGTAGGAGATCGCTCCCCACACCATGATGCCGGGTGTTGGCCCTGTGTGCCTCGGTCGTATGCAGTCCTGATTGTGGTGCTCACCTGCACGGCGCCAAACACGCATACGACCATCATTGGCACCAAGGCAGAAGCGACTCTCATCGCTGAAGACGACACGTCTCCATTCGTCCCTCCATTCACGCCTGTCGCGACACCACTGGAGGCGGGCTGCACGATGTTGGGGCGTGAGCGGAAGACGGCCTAACGGTGTGCGGGACCGTAGCCCAGCTTCATGGAGACGGTTGCGAATGGTCCTCGCCGATACCCCAGGAGCAACAGTGTCCCTAATTTGCTGGGAAGTGGCGGTGCGGTCCCCTACGTCACTGCGTAGGATCCTACGGTCTTGGCGTGCATCCGTGCGTCGCTGCGGTCCGGTCCCAGGTCGACGGGCACGTGCACCTTCCGCCGACCACTCGCGACAACATCGATGTACTGTGGAGACCTCACGCCCCACGTGTTGAGCAATTCGGCGGTACGTCCACCCGGCCTCCCGCATGCCCACTATACGCCCTCGCTCAAAGTCCGCCAACTACACATACGGTTCACGTCCACGCTGTCGCGGCATGCTACCAGTGTCAAAGACTGCGATGGAGCTCCGTATGCCACGGCAAACTGGCTGACACTGACGGCGGCGGTGCACAAATGCTGCGCAGCTAGCGCCATTCGACTGCCAACACCGCGGTTCCTGGTGTGTCCGCTGTGCCGTGCGTGTGATCATTGCTTGTACAGCCCTCTCGCAGTGTCCGGAGCAAGTATGGTGGGTCTGACACACCGGTGTCAATGTGTTCTTTTTTCCATTTCCAGGAGTGTATATATTATATGACGTTTGAACACTATTAAGGTAAATACATTGTTTGTTCTCTATCAAATTCTCTCATTTGCTAATTATGCCTATCAGTAGTTAGTGCCTTCAGTAGTTAGAATCTTTTATTTAGCTGGCGGCATTGGCGCTCACTGTATTGCAATAATTCGAGTAATGAAGATTTTTGTGAGGTAAGTGATTCATGAAAGGTATAGGTTATTGTTAGTCAGGGCCATTATTTTGTAGGGATTATTAAAAGTCAGATTGCGTTGCGCTAAAAATATTGTGTGTCAGTTTAGTGATGATCAGAATAAGTAAAGGGAGAAATGTCTGAGTACGTTCGGTTTTGCTCAGCTGTTTGAAAATCAAATAACGTAAAGGGTTTACCAGCACAATCATTCATAAATTTTGCTAAGGGGATGTTTCAAACACACCACACGCCGTGCCCTCATTCCAGTCACACGTCAACGCACAAAAGTGTGCGTCAGCTGCAAGACTTTACGACGGGGCGTCCGCAGTCTAAGCTTCGAGTGTATGTTTGCAGCGCCCATCGCAAGCGGGTTGTGGGACGTAATCTTCTCGGAACAGCTGAGTGCATAGCCAACCATGAAACACTCTTTGGGACTGCAGGCTTCCTCGGCGAATTTCATTGATGAAATCTTTCTGGATATACAGTAGTGTCGTTGTCTCGTTTTGTTGAAACGTTTCGAATAGCTCCTTGCCCGTCATTGGACTCTTGGCGTAGGAGTCTGCGGTTAAACGGCTATAAATGAAAGAACTGGATATAGACCCGACAGTCTGCCTGAAGATGAATAGTGAGACAGTCGTCAAAACAGTGCGCCAACGCGACGCCACGACTGAGTCGATAATCCGAGAAGATTTCATAAACGTAAACGTTATGTTTTCGACTCGATCACAGGACAAATAATTCACAATGCAGCCATGTTAATATTCGAGGTGTTAGAGGGCGATCAAATTGAATTTTCGGAGAAAAACCAATTCGTTAGCAGTTGTAAATACATATAAACACGTAATCCATTGCTGAACACTGAATTCTACTTTCTGCTTTTGCTTACTGATATATGTAGCATTTTGTGCTTTTTATATTGAAGGCTATTAGAGACTCTCTCTCTCTCTCTCTCTCTCTCTATATATATATATATATATATATATATATAGGGTGAGACGGCCATTGCGGCCATTGACCCTTTCCGTGAAGATGCGCAACCAGTCCCGAATTCCACGAGAATCAACAATCACTGCGAGTAGTGACGATAATGCGCAGGGACACTAAGTCAGTAACATGTGGTCAAGTTGGGATTTTGGATCGGTCAGGGACAGTGAACGGTTATCCGAGGCCGTCAAGACGACAGTTCGCAAGAAACGGAAAAATTCGGGCACAAATTTTCGACTTTCCCCACCGGTTAATTTCAATGTCGTTGTTCTTTTGAATAAAAATACGGAATCTTCATTGCAGTGACTTACTGATACGAATTAATTCGTACAAAACATGAAACAGAGACTTATGACAGTTATTGGCATTCTGTTCTGTCTGATATTCCCGTACACATACGTTTGTCTTATTGATACACAGTGAATTTACGCTACCACAACCAAACTTTAAACTTCCAAACTAATCTAGACTTCAGGCTATGCTACAAATCTGACTACAGCCACAACTTAAATCTTGCTCAAATGGTTGAAATGGCTCTGAACACTATGGGACTTAACTTCGGAGGTCATCAGTCCCCTAGAACTTAGAACTACTTAAACCTGACTAACCTAAGAACATCAGACACACCCGCGCGCGAGGCAGGATTCGAACCTGCGACCGTGGCGGTCTCACGGTTCCAGACTGTAGAGCCTAGAACCGCTCGGCCACTCCGGCCGGCTTAAATGCTGCCTTTAAGAGGAAATTATTAATGGCATTTCAACATACCAAGCAACAGAGCTGTATATATCCAGGAAAAAAAAACTCTCGTATGCAGAAAAAGTAGAAAATAAAGGTCGAGATGTCCGCTGCATGACAATAGTTCTTTTGTATCTGTCAGGATTATCCAAATTCCGTATCTGATAAGAAATCAAATGGTTCAAATGGCTTTGAGCACTATGGGACTTAACATCTGAGGTCTTCAGTGCCCTAGAACTTAGAACTACTTAAACCTAACTAACCTAAAGACATCACACACATCCATGCCCGAGGCAGGATTCGAACCTGCGACCGTAGCGGTCGCGCGGTTCCAGACTGAAGCGCCTAGAATCGCTCGGCCACTCCGGCCGGCCAGTCGTATCAATCCGTCACCGAACCGGTGTTTTAGACGAATTCATTATTATGTATTTCGATGTAAACAGCGTTACACTGCGAAACATTTTGTTAACAGGAACGCCTAAATGAGGCAAAAGCAGAATTGGGCCGTCCACAATACGCAAGTAAATCGTATATCAGGGGCGCAAAGACGTATCAGTTTAACAGCTGCTCATTGGCTGCCAAACGGCATCCTCACATTCGTTGGCCCCCACTTGGCACGAAGGCACATGACCAATACCTGCCCTACACAGCGGCCGAGCGAGGGGGCGCAGTGGTTAGCACGCTGGACTTCCATTCGAGAGAACGACGATACAAATCCGTTACCTCACCAACTTAAATTAGGGTTTGCCTGAGATCCCTAAATCCCTCCAGGCAAATGCTCGAATGGTTCTTTTTCCTGCTCGGTTGGCCGTGCGGTCTGACGTACGGCTTTCCGGGCGGGAAGGAGCGCCTGCTCCCCGGCACGAATCCGCCCGATGGACTTGGTGCCGAGGTCCGGTGAACCGGCCAGTCTGTGTATGGTTTTTAGGAGGTTTTCCATCTGCCTCGGCGAATGCGAGCTGGTTCCCTTTATTCCGCCTCAGTTACACTATGTCGGCGATTGCTGCGCAAACAAGTTTTCCACGTACGCGCACACCACCATTACTCTACCACGCAAACATAGGGGTTACACTCGTTTGGCGTGAGACGTTCCCTGGGGGGGTCCACCGGGGGCCGAACCGCACAATAACCCTGGGTTTGGTGTGGGGCGGCGGAGGGGTGAAGTGGACTGCGGTAGTCGTCGTGGGGTTGCGGACCACTGCGGCTGCGGCGGGGACGGAGCCTCTCCGTCGTTTCTAGGTCCCTGGTTAACATACAACATACAATGGTTCTTTTGGAAGGGCATATTTTCGTAATTCGAGCTTGTACTCCGTCTATAATGACCTCGCTGTCGACGGGACGTTAAACCCTAATCTTCGTTTCTTCCTATAAAACAAACAAGCGCAGTGCGAGGACGACCCTTTGCAAAGTCTCCAGTTTTGCACTGGTGAGGAATTTATCCCTAATACAATGATGTCTGTCTCTGAGGGGACTCGAAGCCGTTCACACACAGGAAACAGTCTCTTGCAAACAGAGACAATCTGTGGGAGGTGTTATTTGTCTAGACGGAACACATAGGTACTCCGCACGTGTTGTTAACCGCAGTGTCGGAGATATTCCCACGATAATATTCAAAAAGAACACGTGCTGTGTCAAACGTAAAGCAGGCGCTACAGGTGGTCGCTTCTGGGGACGAAACTCCTCAGGTTTCCAGCGACAGAGCTGCGAGTGAGGCGACCACTGGAACTGTCCATATACAGGGTGTTACAAAAAGGTACGGCCGAAACAGTCCTCACACACAAATAAAGAAAAGATGTTATGTGGACATGTGTCCGGAAACGCTTAATTTCCATGTTAGAGCTCATTTTAGTTTCGTTCTTCCACCTACGCTCAATGGAACACGTTATCATGATTTCATACGAGATACTCTACCTGCGCTGCTAGAACATGTGCCTTTACAAGTACGACAAAACATGTGGTTCATGTGCGATGGAGCTCCTGCACATTTCAGTCGAAGTGTTCGTACGCTTCTCAACAACAGATTCGGTGAACGATGGATTGGTAGAGGCGGACCAATTCTATGGCCTCCACGCTCTCCTGACCTCAACCCTCTTGACTTTCATTTGTGGGGGCATTTGAAAGCTCTTGTCTACGCAACCCGGGTACCAAATGTAGAGACTCTTCGTGCTCGTATTGTGGACGGCTGTGGTACAATACGCCATTCTGCAGGGCTGCATCAGCGCATCAGGGATTCCATGCGACGGAGGGTGGATGCATGTATCCTCGCTAACGGAGGGCATTTTGAACATTTCCTGTAACAAAGTGTTTGAAGTCACGCTGGTACGTTCTGTTGCTGTGTGTTTCCATGCCATGATTAATGTGATTTGAAGTGAATTAATAAAATGAGGTCTAACATGGAAAGTAAGCGTTACCGGACACATGTCCACATAACATATTTTCTTTCTTTGTGTGTGAGGAATGTTTCCTGAAAGTTTGGCCGTACCTTTTTGTAACACCCTGTAGATACCCTGTAGGTAAGCGCTAATACAGGTTCAACGCAGAATTCACAGAGATTGACAATATCCAGATACACCACACTATAAGAACTTTTATGCTGGGATTACTGGCGATAAGGTCTCCTCAGGATACTAGATACTTAAGAAATTAAGACAAGATAAAGTGGAATAAATATGGTAAGTAATTAGCTAGAATACATGACGATCTGTAATCATTTATTTAGCCGCTAGGTCCGGAAAACTGATAAAGAACTAAATGACTTCATTTAAAATACATAACGATTAAACTACACGCACGAGCAACGGAATACAATAGAGTAACAATAGCTTTGGACCCTGCCATTTCAACTGATAATGCTTGATTAACTTTCTTTTTAAATCGGGAATCGGAAATGATATCTTACATAGCCATTAGATATTATAATTCGAATGTATTCTTTGTACTATTATTATACATCGTAGAGTGTGATTCCTATTTATAAACTTGTTATGCTTCAGATCCCACTTAGGAACTTCTGGCCACACACAGTCTCACAACGTCCCCAGATACTTTTTTCAGTTTATTGTTTTATGGAAACGCTACGGACCAACAATTCAAGACGCAAAAATTCTGCACCATCTTCGGATACAATTTCTCCTTTTCAACGGAAATATGAGAAATATTCATTTGCCCAGTAATGACCGATTGATCTGTTTATAAAACTGCCAACGTGTGGCAGAATCTCATCTCACCATGGTGCATCACAGCCACATCACCGCACAATACGCTACAACACAAACCCAGCAATACATTTCATCGTGGCTCCTCAGCATGATTTCAGTCATCTCCATTTTGTGATCTCAGTTCTCAAGGAACAGTTCTTGCATACAATTGGGCTTTATTTCTTAAGGAGACATATAATTTTTAGAACAAATATGAAATGCGTCGACTTTTAAGATGCCTACAGACTTCGCGATGTAAAGACGAAAGAGATTTACTCACTTCCAGAATCCTGGTTGACAGTAGGCAGCAACTTACTATGATTCAATGAAATTACAAAACCCTCAAATTTGCATACAGTTTGTTGTTATTTAAATGGCGACCAGTTCATGAGTTTTGCCCATTATCAAGACATCCATGTAAGTCTTTCTACGCTCTAGTTTTATGACAGACTAGCTTGATAATGGACAGAAGTCCGAAACTGGTCGCCATTCAAATAAAAACAAACTTCTGTGCAGCTCGGGCGGTTTTGTAATATCACTGCAAGTGAACTACGATACCGGGGAAATAATTAGCATTCTGTGGATCAGAATGGCTGTTTTTTCTTTGTTTCTTTTTTGTGTATAGTAATCGTAGCTCGGAGCCTGGGAAAGGCATTCTGCCTAGGAAATGGTAATCCAAAATATTACTGAGCAAGCTTGGAAGCTATGAGATGGCAGCCCCAATACGAAGCTTAACCTGCGCAGCGCTCGTAACGCGGCCAGGACATTTTATGCATATTGGCGCACATCAACGACATGCCTCGAATAATGGATTTAGAGTGGAAGCAGGTCGTTGGATGCAGCTCGTGGCATACAGGACCTGTGATCGCTGAAAAGAAGAAGTTTCGGATCCTTTCTGGGGTACCTTTAACAGTCGTACGGCTCATTTCAAAGCAACTGAGGAGCGCGGCTTCGGAACTATTTTGCTTACACAGTTGCTAGCCAGAGAATCTGCGAGGTATCATTCAGTCTACAATGACACAGATAAAGTGAGCGACTCCCAGTTGTCAAGTCAAGGTTATTCCTTTACTGGCTGCCAGAGGATGGCCGCACTGCAGGGTTTAGGTAGGCTACACATCGGCGGAGGACACGTTATAAGCGTGTCTGGGCTTCTCAGGATATAGTCTAAATGCGTAATGTGATATTATTTTCTCTAATACGAAGCAGAAAGCGTTTTTCTTGCTATTCCAAAAGAAAGAGCGGATTAAATTTTTCAGCATTGTGACACCTTTCGTTGCACGCTTTACGACATTAGTCGGAGGCCAGTTAGATGGGCTAAAAACGGAATAGGTGCTTTCATTGTGTATCCTGTTCTCTTTAAAACACTACAGAAGTGTTTTGTCTGCTATTCTGATATAGACTGCTGATCTAATTGTCCAATTTTGTGTTATCTTCTTTGTGTGATACACCATGGGTGCCTTAAGAGTATTTCCTTGTCCTTCTGAAATGCTGCCGGAAGAGTTTGCTTGTCATTTTGATATAGGTTTCTAAAGTAACTGCTCGATTTCGGGGTATTTTTTTGTGTGATGTGCCACGAGAGTGTGGATCCAGTTAGAAGCCACTCAGATTGAACAAATATATCCGTAGTCTATCTTTTTCGTTGGTGGACGCGCCAGAAGAGATTTCGTCTACTATTCTAATGCAACTTATTGGGTTATGTCGTGGTGCTTACTTTGTCTGAAAGCCTACGTGGAGTCTACTACCTGGGAGCCATGATGTCATGGTCTGAAACAACTTTAAGGGGCTCCGGAACGCCCTATACTTGCAATGTTAAAATAACGCCTATAAATTACATCTTTCCTCACGAAGTATTTGAGGTAGGAAGTTGAACTTTTTACAGATTATTTATTGGAATATGGGCTACAACTTAACACAGGGATTTTACAAAATTTTAGTCCAGTTATTAAGGATGATTTTTTTTTCAATTGTAATGAAAATTCACAACATTTTTTTGCAATTTTTTATTTATATATTCAAAAATATACAGTTTTTTGGAAAAAGGCTGTGTTAAATTATGCAGAAGGTACTGTGTAACATTTACTGAAAGTTTGAAACAAATATGTTTGGAAGATCCTTAGAAAACATGTAATTAGTATGAGAAAATAAAAGTTTTGGGAATCGAGCGACAAAGATTGGATTAACTTTTTAGTGCATTCCAGGTCCATAGGATGGATTATCTTCATCCTCTGCAAACTCCTCCTCCAGCTTCCTCTTGTTCCTCCTCCTGTTTAATCTTGCTTGTATTTCTAGACTCTTTACAGCCCTGTCTGCAGCCCGAAGGCGTTCCTTGTCTAAAGCAAGCATCGCTCGTACCATGATAGAACCTATCTTCATTCCCATATTTCTAAATACCTTGCACCTCACAATGTTGCCATCATTGAAAGCCGCAACAGCATCATACACACCAAAGTGAAGTGTTTCTATTCCAACAAATACAGTCTTGGGGATTCTCGACCATATAACACTATTTACACTTTCATTGGGGTTTTGAGTTTTTCCGTGAATACACTTTTTCAACAGTTCAGGTGCTGCT